>NW_023270447.1:7721040-7924280 GCF_011800145.1 Mirounga leonina
AAAGTAAAATAGTAAAGACCTATTAAGTTTATGAAGTTCCATTATCACGCAATTGTATGTATTCAGTGAGTGTGAGAATTTCTGGTTTCACATTCTATTATGAGCCTAGGAAGTTGCTAAAAAGAGAGGCTCAGATGAATTAGCAAGACATACTGCATTTCAATCACACAATTCTGTGTTTTACAAAAAATAACCTTGATTTAGTTTTGTTTTTGTTTCTGTTTTGTTTTGTTTTTTGTATCTCAAGTATCATTGTGGTGAATTCTGCTTTCCAGTCAATTACTTTTAAAAATGCTCACAACCTCATTCTTTCCAAAGTAGAGTATCAGTCTTATCAGGTGGTTAAATGGTGTATTTAAAAAATCTCTTCTTTGCTGTGTACCCTCAAGCTACATCTATAGAGATAAATGAATTACTTACCAACACAGTTAAGCAAGCATTATTATTTTTTCCTTCTACACATATTGAGGTAGGCACTGAGCATGAAGTAACCACAGAGATATAGTCCCTTCCTTCTATAGATTATAATTCTGTGGAGAATGTGTATGATAAATAACCAATCAAAGAAAAAAGAGAAGAAAAGCAAAAAGGAATATGGAAAGTGAGGTGCTAAGAGAACCTGTTTTGAATTATGTTGTTTTTAGAGAATTATTTTAAGAAGTGACACTTATGCTGACTTAAAAGATGAGAAAGAACCACTATGTGAATGAAAGAACATTCCAGATAGAAAGAAAAAATGTGAAAGAGGAAGTCAGGAAAGGATTTTTAGTATAAGAAGCAAAGGGGAATAACAAACAAGATGAGGGTGGAGAAATTGGCAGGGTCCAAATTTTAAGAGGATAATAGGCTAGAATAAGTTCAATGGGAGCCATTAAAGACTCTCAAGCATGGAAGGAACAATATTAGTCTAAGTTTTAAAAAGATAAGCTACTACATGGAAAATACTACAAGGGCAAAGTATGGAACATCATTCCCCGGAAGGATTTCTTCACATGCTGGGGAAGGTGCCCATTGACAGTCATAAGCCTATATACTTCAGATTCCGTATTAATAAATCAAATTTCAGAGAAGAGCCAATTAACGACTCCCAGTTCTTTTTTTTTAAATTTTATTTATAAGAGAGAGCATAAGCAGGGAGAACTGCAGAGGGAGAGGGAGAAGCAGACTCCCCACTGAGAAAGCAGCCAGATGTGGGGCTCAATCCCAGGACCCTGGGATCATGACCTGAGCTGAAGGCAGATGCTTAACCATCTGAGCCACCTAGACGCCCCACTACTTCCAGTTCTACCTCTGCTGTAGCAGACAACTGATACCTCCACAATGCCATATGAACTGGAGCAACAGAGGAGTTGAACTGTTTATTTTTTTTCCCTTAATTTTATTCATTCTTGATTTTCATAATATCTCCCATTGATCGATTCTTTTCATACTTCTCTATATTCCTATTCTTTATCCTCTGAGTGTCCTTTGCCGATACCTTAAATACTGATTTTCTTCCACTTCAACCCACACTGTCATGCTCATTTTTAATGTCCTTCTCTGAGTATGCAGATCTATTTTCACAACTTTAAGTTTTCTCATATTTAATCAATAAATATTCCCTGGATACTATTAAGTACCACGCACTATTCTAGGCACTATGGATCATCTAGGGGCACCTGGGTGGCTCAGTCGGTTAAGTGTCTGCCTTCGGCTCAGGTTATGATCCTGGGGTCCTGGGATCGAGTCCCGCATCGGGCTCCCTGCTCAGCAGGGAGCCTGCTTCTCCCTCTGCCTCTGCTTGCTGCTCTGCCAGCTTGTGCTCTCTCTCTCTCTCTCTCTCTCTGTTAAATAAATAAATAAAGTCTTTTTAAAAAGTCTATCATCTCTTTCTTTCTATCATCTGTCTCATCTTTTTTCTACTGATGCTTCTCAAATCTAGATCTCTAGCCTAAAACTCTCTTAGAAGAGGTTCTGTTTGCTGGGCTTGAGACTCATGTATCCAGCTTCTTACTATCATGTCTGCCTAAACATCATAAAGTCACTTCTTAACTCAAAATACCCAAACAAAAATTTTCTTTTCCCTTAAACTTGTTCTTCCTCACCATTTTCCATCTCAGCAGTTAGTACAACCATCCATTCAGATACCAGGGGGACAGTTTTCTTTCCTCCCTCTTTTTCACTTTCCACCCTTCAATCAATGACCAATATTTTAAATTCAAATTAATTTTTTAGTTAATTCAAGTACCCATTATCTATTGCTGGTCTCTTGCTATAAGTTCCGGACTTGTCTCCCTGATTCCAATTTCCTTTTCTTCAAATCAAACTTCCACACCACTGCCAGAGGGCCCCACTTAAAAGGTAAATCTGATCAACCTACCTCCTCCCTTATAACCACTATGTCGTCATAATAATTCAAGCAGCTTAGCTTGGCATAGGTCATCTGACCACCATCTTCCCCTCCTCTCTACCTCTAGCCTTGTCTCTTGCCAATACCTCTCAAGCATTTTCTGTTCAGCATTTTCTCTTGACATTGCTTGGGTTTGGGATTTCTTAGTTTCCATTGCTCCTTCTTTATCTGAAGAACAACTTATTTTTCTTTAAGACAGATCCCTTCAAGAAGGCTTTTTTTGGAAATTTCGAGTTTGGATTAAAGGTTTCTCTTCTGTGCGTTCATTCATTCATTCATTCACTTAAAACATCCTTTGCTTACTCTTCTATCTTCTTATACCTGCCATATACCCATGTATTATTTTTTTTGATAGGACTAGTGAGTCATGATAGAAACCTTATTTATTTTCCTCTCTCCAGAACTAATTTAGTGCCTTACACAACAGATGTTCATTAAGTAAGTGAATAATTTACTTCTCTTTCAAGCCTAAATATTTCAATATATACTACCATGCACACTCTTTATTAATGATAATATGTATTTGAATAGCACCTTTAAGTTTATGAAATGTTTTCACAATTATGCCATGTTTGATCCAAATCATTCTTTAAATGTATGTGAGACTCAGGCTTTGGAATCTTAAATGATTTTTTTCATTTTTAATAACAGGGAAAGTTGAGGTTCAGAGAGATTTACTCAAGGTCAAACAGCTAGTGATGGAACATAATTCTATACATAATTTTTTCACCAGAGTGGTGGCTCAGCCTCCTTGACCCCCTCTTTCTGAAACATGCCAGATACATTTCCTAACCTAAGAGAGCCTAACCTAAGGCAGCAGACACCCCTGCTCAAGTGGGCCTGATCTTTTCTCCCTGAGCTCCAGACGTGTATTTCTAGCAACCTGCTTAATACATATCTCCTTGGATGTGCCACAGCACTACAAAGCAACATGTCTAAAATAAAATGTAGGGCGCCTGGGTGGCTCAATCGGATAAGTGACTGCCTTCGGCTCAGGTCATGATCCTGGAGTCCCTGGATCGAGTCCCGCATTGGGCTCCCTGCTCGGCAGGGAGTCTGCTTCTCCCTCTGATCCTCCCCCCTCTCATGCTCTATCTCATTCTCTCTCTCAAATAAATAAATAAATAAATCTTAAAAAAATAAAAATAAAATAAAATAAAATGTATCTTTGCTCTTCTCCCATACCCTCTGCCTCTCACCCAAACTAGATTGTCCTCCAAATTTTATGATTTCTAGCAATGCTATTTTGTCTCGGGGATTTGGAAATTAATGTTACAGATGTATCTGGCTATTCATCTCTTGAAAATAAACCTCTTTACTGATAAATTGTCATTATTTATTGAAAATCTGCCAGGCTATCATTCATCCCTTCAGGGCCTTACTGCACAAAGACCTTTTAGAGAATTAAATATGGCATACTGAAAATAGTACTCTCCTCTTTGCATAATTAGATTTAGGCATAAAAATATTTCAATAACAACCTAAATTGATAAAAGGTAAAAATCTCTAACAATGAACAGATTACTTTCATTACTTCAATTAACTTTTTTCAGTGAAAAAAATGTTATTATCCTTCATCTTGTTTTATTTCAGTTATTTTTTTATAATGAGGAGGGTAATAATGCCGTATGTTTTATTTCTATTTATTCCTGTTTTTGTGCCATGCCAGTCAGTCATTTGACTGCATTAATGGAACCAGGGTGAAAGAGATGCCCTTTTGGATTCACCAAGTTTTGTAGTGTTGAGGTCAACTTTTCCTTCATTCTAACAATTTTTTTGTTATTTTAATATCTGTTTGAAACCATTCACTGGATTGTAATTGTTAAAATAATATTATTTTTAAAAGACCAGAAAGTTCAAAATAAGTTAAAAATATAAATTACTTAACCTACTTAGTAAACCACATGTATTATTATATAAGTAAGGCAGGAATTATATGAATTAAATTGTTGTTCTTAATTGGACTTAGATTTTAGAAATGATATCAGAAAATTACTTCAGTGGCTAAAATTGAAGGGAGAAAGCTGAAGATTCTAGGGCTGGGTTTCTCATAACCTGGGTGTGATGGAAACTGTGATGTATCACCCAGAACCCGATCATGGAAGAACTTGTTGCTCCCACTGCTGGGAGGGCTGTCATCAACAGGCTTTAGTCACCTTCAGAGATCTCAACTGCATGGTGGTCTACATCCACTGTTTCTTGGGCAACTCATATTCAATAACGGATCAATACAGAAAGACCCAACTCCTGACAAGCTCCTGGCTGTGATTGCTCCCATACGATTATGATTGTCTAAGGCTTTTTTTGGCTCTTTATCACAGCTCAGCTTCTCCCTCTACCCAATCTTGCATCCTCACATTCCTTTCCACAGGTATTGCTACCTAACAAATATCTTGCATTCTAAACTGTCTTAGAGTTGGGTTCCTCCACCCTAATCCAATCTGAAACACAGGGCTTCGAGGAATCTGTGACTCCTCTAAGTTTACAGTCATGTGTTTATCTTATACGTGAATTTTCCTGATAGAGGTTTTTCCTAGGTGGGCTTTGTACAAAAAAATGCAAGTATCATTGTCTTAGTGTGTTGAAGATCATCCCATTACTAAGAAAAGATGAAGACAAAATGTGGATAATTTCAGCCTTTGAATTAAGTAGAACAAATTCTGCACAATGACTAATTCATACATATTAACCATTCAATATCTATCACATCATGAATGGACGAAAATGAAACTAAATCAATGAATGCTTCCAAGGCAAAGAGCTCCCTGCTAAAGTAAAAAAAGAAATGATAAAACTTAAAAAAAAAAGTGACTATTCTTTGTAGTCAGGAGACTGTTTCAGGCCATTCTTTTCATTTTTGTAATTTTTTTAAAAAGGACACATGAAAATACACCAAGGTAATGATACCCCTGAAAATGTTTAAAAAGATTGTGATGCACTTTTGAAATTGTGTGTATGAGTTCCTGGCTAGAGCCCTGATGAATCTTTTTTCAAATCCATAAAGAGAGTCCCTCAGGGTATTTCACAGTGTGAGGATACACAGCCTCCTTTCCTGACAGGTCATTATTGCATATCATGCTGGGATTGAGTACGGGACTGGAGAGTGGCTGCTCTCTGCTTCTTCTGTAAATGTATGTGAGACTCAGGCTTTGGAATCTTAAATGTCCACGAGAGCTCAAAGGGTACCTGATGATTGATTTGCACTACAGGACAGGACTGACACAAGAATTGCAGTTGAGTTCAGCAGGATTGCAATCAGAGTCTTTGACAAAAGTCACGTTGCATGAGGTTGACGATCATGTGGCTATTACCACCTGCTGCAGTTTTTTATCATTGCTAGATAAGAGGGTTTTTTTTTGTTGTTGTACCCTTTTTTAAATGTTGTAATTAAAAGCAGTTTCTTCAAAAGGAAAAGTTTGACAGGAAAAGAACATGTCTACCAAGTTCTGACTGAAGAATGGAAACCGATATAGGGGAAGTGAAACCATAGGGAGGCGTATCCTGTGTGTCTAATTAGTCTATAGCCTTCGAAGTTGAGATACATCACAGGAGAGATTGAGCTTGGAGCAAAGCTCCTTCCTTTATCTAAAAATGATATACTTCACAATCATTAAAATATTAAAGTCCTAGAAATATTACACCACACGGTGTTACACCAATTTATAGTTTCACTTTATATAGTTAAGAAGTCTCTGGGGGGGGGAGCATATTTTAAAATTCACATTATGCTTTAATAACTTTTTCCTCTTGTTATGCTCATTGAAAGAAAAAAATAAAAATACACAAAAATATAAAGAAATGAATGAAAATCAGTCAGAACTGCACTACATAAGAGAGCACAACCTAGACTCTATTAAAAATGTACTACCAAACCCCCAGGGAGCCTAAATCCACTAAAAATACTGCAAAATGTCAAAGAAATTTTCAGTTGTTGAAAACTAACAAAAATTTAAGTTGACTAATTGTTCAAATAAATTAACCATGTTTTTCAGTTACCTCAAATTATTTTTTGTTTGTTTAATTAATATGCAGCAACGTAAGCACATAATTGCTTTTGAGAATTGGTTTGAACAGAAGTCAAAAGCTGATCTTTTTTTCTTTGTTAACATAATGTATTATTTGTTTCAGGGGTACAGGTCTGTGATTCATCAGTCTTACACAATTCACAGCGCTCACCATCATAGCACATACCCTCCCCAGTGTCCATCACCCAGCCACCCCATCCCTCCCACCTCCCTCCACTCCAGCAACCCTCTGAAAATTCCTTAGAATAATTGGAGAATTTGCTAGAGCAAATAAATCTATTGGCATTTAGTCATATTAGAAGTTTATTAAGATCTTCATGGAGCATCTTTACCTATTCCAGTAATATTTCTTGTCAAGTTTTGATTCCTAATATTGGTCTGGACAGGGAAGAATATGAGGACTCTGAGCACATGCCTAAAGCCCTTAAGTCTTGAAAAGAGATAGCCAAACACTCACTTTATTCCAGATGGCTATGTACTTTATTCCTAATATTAAAGGGGGGTTGTAAGGTTTTTGTTTGTTTTGCTTTTGCTTTTTACCCTCAGGATAGTTTTATTTATAGAAATGGATATTCAGAGGCTTACTTTAATGTTTAAAAAGTCAACTAGTTAAATTTACAATTGCAAAAACTTAATTCATTTTTAAGCTTTTAAGCCTAAAGTTCATTTTAAACCCAGTTCACTTATTCTTTTTAAAGCTCTAGCAAATTCTCCAATTATTCTAAGGAATTTTCAGTAATTCCTAGTCCCATTTACAAGTTTAGTTATAAACATTTAAACATTTTAAACCACATTTTACATTTTTTAAAATTTATTTTCTTATATATATTTTCAGTTTTCTGACTATAATTTTCCAACTGCTAAACTTCCCGTAAAACTAATAAATTAAATTTATAAAATAAAACTAGAATTATCTTAAATATTAATTAAAAACCAGTGAGATTTCAACAACAAAAAGCATAAGCCTCAAATGACTTCCTAATTAAGTGTCTTAATTTGATATTACAGGGATTTAAAAATGGAATCACACAGTTGATCCCCTGTGATTCCAGTTGTCCAATTCTCTTCAACATTAAAGGAACCAATAGGGGGCGCCTGCGTGGCGCAGTCGTTAAGCGTCTGCCTTTGGCTGGGGTCGTGATCCCCCGGGTCCTGGGATGGAGCCCCGCATCGGGCTCCCTGCCTGGCAGGAATCCTGCTTCTCCCTCTCCCCCTGCTTGTGTTCCTTCTCTCGCTATCTCTCTCTGTCAAATAAATAAAATCTTTAAAAAATAAATAAATAAAGGAACCAATAGTAAATATGCACCTAAAGAATCTTAATGCTATGAGTTTGAATCTCTTAAATATTTCTATATTCAGTTTTAAATCTTTCTGGGATTGAAAAATTATTTGTCTTCCTCTCTCACTAAGGAAATATTATATTATTCCTCAAGTTTATAGGGTTAACTCTCCAAATCTACCATGTTTGCAAATTAACTATGTTGTATCCATGTCCCTGGATTTATCTACATCTACTCACAGAGGTCTACAGCTCCCACCAAGTTCGACTGGATTTTGCATTTCTTTTGCCTCTGAAAGGTGGTTTGCAGACCTTTGTGTGGTAAGGGGATGTCTAGGGAACCCAAATTGGGCAGCACAGAAGGGGCCTGCTCCTGGGTCCACGCCAAAATAGAGAAAGGAATTTGTGGGCCGTACCAGGGTCTTGCCAGGTGGGGGATGTGGCACGCAGCTCTGTATGTGGTAGGCCAGTTCTCAGTCCCATCCTGCCCACAGTCAACAACTGCTGGGACAACTTCCTACTGGAGTCCCAGAGGGGGGGGGGGGGGGGGGGGGGGGGGGGACAAACAAACACAAAAGCCTTACTTTTGGAGATAAAAAGACATATTTGCTGCTCACGCTGAAAGATTTTTTTTCTTTTTAAACGGAAACTGCATTATTTCATATATTTCCTAAGGCTGTGCAACACTTTGGGATATTAAAATTATATTAGGCTCAATTTGAGATATTGCTTTGTACTCTATTAGGTCCAGTGTATAATGTATTTCCTCAGAAACCAACATTTCCCATTTCTCTGGTGTTAATGATGTAGGAAGGGGGATAACAAAAGATGACTGTCAGGATAACCTTGTCTGGAATAGTCCATGCTGTTTCTCTCCTGCATGAACGGCATAAAATTCAACTCAGGTAACTTCTTGCAGAGAGGTGGACCCAAAGAGGGTAACAACATACCTTTTTAAGTTAGGATTTGAGATTCTCAAAATTTGGGGGGGCTAATTTCTGCAAACTTTTGATCCTGCATTGTGATAGGTTGTCCTGAGGATTAGATGCAGCAACAGCAGCAGAAAGCATAAAACTAGGGTTGTAGTTTTTGGAAATGGCTCCTTAATATCATTATCTTCTATTACAGCATCTCAGTTGCGAATTAAAAGAGAAATAGTCTTCATAAATACGCTTTCTCCCAATTTTCTTGAAACATGTGTCTTTTTGTATAGCTTTCATTTATCTAATTTTTTTTTAAGATTTTATTTTTAAGTAATTTTTACACCCAACGTGGGGCTCAAACTTCCAGCCTTGAGATCAAGAGTCAAATGATCCACTGACTGAGGCAGCTAGGCACCCCTGTCTATTTTTGATAGAGTACAGAGAACTATTTCTCTTCTACCAGAAAAAAAAACAAATCGTTCATGCTTGATGATAAATGGCAACTGACAATCCACCTCCAGGTAAGGGAGACAATAGGATTTAGTAAGGTGTGGACTAACTTGGAAAGTAGACATCACTTTTAACAAAGGGCCCACCCCACAGCTCTAGACAGCTCTTATCCTATTGGAATACAGACTAGACATTGCCAGAAATTTGCATTTTTATATGAAATTGCCCTATTTGAAATTATTAGTTTAAATTTTTAAAGAACATTATTCAGACTAAACCAAACACATCAGTAAGATTTATTAGGTCCCACGCAGCTGGTTTCACATTGAGTGCCCTTTAATTCAATGTGCTACAGGCTGTCTAACATGCATTATCTCAATGCCACAAGGCCCATCTCCTTCAGTTTGCAAAATCCTGTAATAGTCATTTCTGTAAAAGTCAATTCTGTAAAAGTTGGGATTTCAGTTTTCCTGCTTTTTGTGCTAGAACTCAAACTCCTTTCCCTCAGCTAGTATAATAAATTATTATTATTTTTTTTAAAGATTTTATTTATTTGACAGAGAGAGAGATACAGCGAGAGAGGGAACACAAGCAGGGGGAGTGGGAGAGGGAGAAGCAGGCTTCCTGCCGAGCAGGGAGCCCGATGCGGGGCTTGATCCCAGGACCCTGGGATCATGACCTGAGCCCAAGGCAGACGCTTAACGACTGAGCCACCCAGGCGCCCCTAGTATAATAAATTATTTTAAGCTAATATAATCTTGTGCCTCATCATCAATAATTGAAATGCTCTTCCCTCATTCTCTAATTGACTAATTTTATTTTCCCAACCTTCAATGTCCAGATCAAATGTCACCTCCCCTGTGAAGGGTTTCTATCATCAATATTCAATATTTTTCTCTTTCTCTTCACACTCAACAGCACTTTATGTAGTACCTCAGCCATGGCGTAGTGCCAGGAAATTAACATGCCCGGGTCAGCCTACTCGTCCAAGGAGAACGAGAAACATGTGGAGCAGACCTGGACCCAACCTCAACTTGGAGTCACACCAAGCTGAATTCAGGCAAAACGAGCTTATTCCAGTCAGTCTGCAAAAAGGTGACTAAAGAAAACATATTTTACATTTTGGGTTATTCGTTACGTAGCAGTATTACGGAAATAATTAACCAGTACAGCTTATCACAATGGTTAAAGGACCTTTCTAGGGCTCTGTGTTCCTGGATATTGGAACACTGAAAGAAAAATTTAAGTTTTCAGAGAAGAAAAAGAGAACCAAAAATACTTGAAACTAGTCTGTGAGAAGAAATATCTGTTAATTTTAGCATATATATGTAAAATATATGCTAATATTATATATATATATATGATCTTTGAAGTCCATGAGTTTAATCACTTATTCCTCTGAAATGAGTTTTTGTGATTAGAAAAAAATCTGACAATCATTACTCACTTTCTAGATTAAACAAACATTTTTAGAAGTATGTAATTCCATTTATTTAACACATATTTGTGAGCCCCTTACTAAATACTAAATATAAAATGAAGTAAAGATATCCAGAAATATATGCAGGATGAGGAGGAGATCAATAGTTCAATTAAGAAATGTCCATGTATAGATTTTGAGTAAACTTTGGTTATATGACTCTAGAGCACAGAATGTCAGTGGGTATCCAGTGATCAAGTAGCAGCTGAAGGTATGGGTTGGATATCATCTCCCATGAAGAATCTATAGAGGAGAAGAGGAGAAATCCGAGGATAGAACTCTGGATAACACTAATGTAGGGCAAAGACCAGCCATAGAAATAGAAGGGAATTTTGGAATAATTCATCATAAAAGCCAAAGTGGGAGAGAATTTCATTGAGAGGTAGTCAACAGTTTCAAATGTTTAATAGAGCATGGCTATAACAAGGGCCAATTTTCATTAGATTTGGCAATTAGGTATTCACAGATGATTTCAGTTATTGAAATTTCAGGAAGAAAGGTAACAGGCCATATTACCATGGAATGAGGACTGAATGGACTATTTAGTCAAGAAAATTTTCAGTGGAGACAGCTTTTCTATAAGCTTGATTGTGAATGAAACTGGGGTTCAAACACATCTAACTCTTATTTCGCTCTCACTTTTTTCATGAATATTCTGAGTTTTCTTTCTAAAAGTGTCTTGATACATATTTAACACTTTTAATTTTCCTTTTATTCTTACACAATATTTTTAAAGGAGTATTCATCTATAAATGCAATAATAGTTCTTTGGATAATTCCTATAATTATCAGAATCACTCCACATTGGGTCATATCTAAAGAACCTTGTTCAAATTCCTGGGTCCACACTTAGTAAATGTATGTTCTTAGATAAGTTATATAAACTTTCTAAGCCTCCATTCCCTCAGATGGAAAATAGGGCTAATACTATTTATCTCATTGAGTGGATGTCAGAATCAGATAAAACATGAAATTCTCATAGGGACTAGCACAAAGTAGATACTCAATTATAATGACTGTCATTATCTTGTTATTATTAATATTACTATAGTGCAAAGAAGATTATGCAACATTTGCTTATATTTCAAAGTCATAGAGTGAATGAGTTTGCTAAGGGTAGCAGGTGAAATTATAGCCACCTAGACCAAAAGTACAGCTTATTGTTTTTGAAGTCAAAATAGTAGAAAAACATAATTTAATGAATTAAAATAATTCACCTTTATTTTCAATAAAAACAGAACAACTAAACATTTAATTTTAATTATTGATTTATTCAATGGGTATACTAATTAACAGCATTTTTTCTTGTTCGTTAAAATTATTTTATTAATTGAAAATCTTTTTAAATTTTATTTTATCGTAGTAACAACACTTAGCTAGAAACTTAGCATCTTAACAAGTTTTCAAGTGACAATACAGTATTATTCATTTTGGGACAAAATTGTACAGCAAATATCTAGAACTGATTTGTCTTGAATAATTAAGACTTTAGTCTTTTGTTTAGTGACTCTCTCAATTTCTTATCCTCCCAGCCTCTGGCAAACACCATTGTACTCCCTGATTCTCTATAAGTTTACGTATATTAGACACTGTGGAACCAGGCAATATTTACCTTTCTCAAACTGGTTTATTTTACTTGGCAAAGTGTCCTGAAGATTTATCCATGTTGTTGCATATTGCAGGATTTCCTTCATTTTAAGGCTGAATAATATTCCATTGCATGTATATACCTCATTTTCTTTATTCATCCATCAGTGGATATTTAGGTTGTGAAACCATCATTGTGGTTTTGATTTGAATTCCCCTGATGATTAGCGACATTGAATATCTTTTTTTTTAAGATTTTATTTGTTTATTTGACAGAGAGAGAGAGCACAAGCAGGGGGAGCGGCAGGCAGAGGCAGAGGGAGGAGAAGCAGGCTCTCCGCCAAGCAGGGAGCCCAATGCGGGGCTCGATCCCAGGACCCTGGGATCATGACCTGAGCCAAAGGCAGCCACCTAACCGACTGAGCCACCCAGGTACCCCTGAATATCTTTTCATATACCTGTTGGCCATTTAGATGTCTCCTTTGGAGAAATCTCTATTCAAGTCATAACCCTTTCTTTAATTGGGTTATTTATGTTTTTGCTATTGCATTGTAAGAATTCCTTATATATTTTGGGAAATTAATCCCTTATTAGATACATGGTTTGAGAATATTTTATCCCATTCTGTAGGTTGCCTTTCCACTTTGTTGATTGTTTCCTTTGCTGTGTAGGAGTGGGTTTTTGTTTTGTTTTGTTGGTTGGTTGGTTTCTATAATGTCTTTAATGGGGAAGGTGATGAGATTTCTGTATACACCCTCCCCCCTGAAAAAAATATTCCTTAACGATCAAGTTGGAGAAAGAATAATAGACTGATCTAATTCCGCAAAGGAGGTCCCTTATATGGGACTGACAGCAGTTCTCTTCATCAAAATTCTGTGTAATATTACTATGCCCTTGTCTATAGCAATTAAGAAACCTAGAATCAATGAAGTGCCTCTCATTCAGCTTACTGCCCGTTCAGTGAGGACTGTGCAGAGGTGTTTTAGTTTGATGTAGTCTCACTTTTCTATTTTTGCTTTTGTTGTCTGTGCTTTTGGTGTCATATTTATGAAATCACTGCCAAGACCAATGTCATGAAGTTTTTGCCTGTATTTTCTTCTAGGAACTTTACAGTTTCAAATCTTAAATTTAAGTCTTTAATCAATTTTGATTTAATTATTCTGTATAGTTTAAGATACACAGAGTTTAGGGTCAAATTTCATTTTTGCATATGAATATCCAATTTTCCCAGTATCATTTGTTGAAAATACTATCCTTTCTCCACTGTGTATTTTGGCACTCTTGCCAAAGATCAGTTGATCACATACTCATGGATTGATTTCTGGACTCTCTATTCAGTTCCACTGGTTTATATAATCTGTATCTATGCTAGCATCATATTATTTTATTGTAGCTTTTTGATATAATATGAAACCAGAAAGTGTGATGCCTCCAGCTTTGTTCTTCCTCAAAACTTTTTAGCTATTCATAGTCTTTTGTGGGTCCATATTAATTTTAGAACTGTTTTTTCTACTTCTGTAAAAAAAAAAATGCCATTGAGATTTTGGTAGGGATTGCAATCTGGATCATTTTGGGTAGTATGGACATGTTTAACAATAATAAGTCTTATAGTCCATGAATACAGGTTGTCTTTCTATTTGTTTTTTTCTTTTTTAATTTCTTACATCAGTGTTTTGTAGTTTTGACAGTACAAGTCTTTCACCTCCTTAGTTAAGTTTATTCTTAAGTATTTTATTTTTTTGGTGCTATTATAAATGAGATAGTTTTCCTAATTTCCTTTTCAAATAGTTGATTTTTAGTATATAGAAATACAACTGATATTTGTGTGTTGATTTTGTATCCTGCAACCTTACAGAGTTAGTTTACTGGTTCTTACAATTTTTTTTTTTTTATGTATCTTTAGGTTTTCTATGCATGAGATCATGTCATCTGCAAACAGGGGCAATTTTATTTCTTCTTTTCCAACTTGGATGCCTCTTATTTCTTTTTCTTGCCTAATTGCTGTAGCTAGGACTTTTGATACTACATTGAATGGAAGTGTCAAGAGCGGTCATCCTTGCCTTGTTCTTGATCTTAGAGAAAAATTTTTCAGTTTTTCACTCGAGTATAATATTAGCTGTGGGTTTTTCATACATGGCCTTTATTTATTTTTTTAAAGATTTTATTTATTTATTTGCCAGAGAGAGAGAGAGAGCACAAGCAGGGGGAGCAGCAAGCAGAAGGAGAGGGAGAAACAGACTCCCCGCTGAACAGGGAGCCTGACTGACATGGGACTCAATCCCAGGACCCTGGGATCATGACCTGAGCCAAAGGCAGATGCTTAACCAACTGAGCAACCCAGGCTTCCCTCATACATGGCCTTTATTGACTGAACATTTTTAAAGCACATTTAGGTAATACTTAGAACAAAGAAAAAATCTTGAGATTCTCCCAAATTACCTTCTATGCATTTTTAACCTAAAAATGGAATTAGTCATTTTACTGATTTTTTCCCCAAAAGCTAAAGCAAGATTTTAATAAACAGAGGAAAGGCTTCAGCCCCAATTTAACTAGAGATGGAAATGAAAAATGTACTCCCGGAAAAGACTTAGATTTTAAAGTTAATTATAGGTGACAAATATGAGAACAAGCAGACAGTTTTCTGACATCATTCATTTCAATTCAATACCGTATATTCAATAAATATCTTTCTAAAGTCTTTAAGTCACATTTTCTTGTTTTTTCTTTTTTTTTTAAGATTTTATTTATTTATTTGACAGAGACAGAGATAGTGAGAGCAGGAACACAAGCAGCGGGAGTGGGAGAGGGAGAGCAGGCTTCCCGCCGAGGAGGGAGCCCGAGGCGGGACTCGATCCCAGGACCCTGGGATCATGACCTGAGCCGAAGGCAGACGCTTAAGGACTGAGCCACCCAGGCGCCCACATTTTCTTGTTTTAAGCATGAATGCCTGTACTAGATTTCCACTGCTGTATAACAAGTTACCACAGACTTAACAGCTTAAAAGAACACACATTTAAAAAAATAACACACGGGGCGCCTGGGTGGCTCAGTTGGTTGGGCGACTGCCTTCGGCTCAGGTCATGATCCTGGAGTCCCGGGATCGAGTCCCGCATCGGGCTCCCTGCTCAGCAGGGAGTCTGCTTCTCCCTCTGCCCCTTCCGCCTCTCATGTGCTCTCTCTCATTCTCTCTCTCTCAAATAAATAAATAAAATCTTTAAAAAAAATAACAAAATAACAAAATAACACACATTTATTATCTTACAGTTCTCATGGACAGGAATCTGGGCACAGCTCTAATAGGTCCTCTACTCAGGCCCCTAGTATCAGTAGAGGCTGCAGTCTCTTCAGAGACTCAACTGTAAGTCTAAGTTTTCCAACATATCTACCAATATTAAATCATATTACTTTTGATTGGTTAAGGTTTTCAAGGATCTATATTTTTTTTCATAAATTAAAAATATTAAAATTTTTTTTTTTAAGATTTTATTTATTTATTTGAGAGAGAGAGAATGAGAGACAGAAAGCACGAGAGGGAGGAGGGTCAGAGGGAGAAGCAGACTCCCTGCCGAGCAGGGAGCCCGATGCGGGACTCGATCCCGGGACTCCAGGATCATGACCTGAGCCGAAGGCAGTCGCTTAACCAACTGAGCCACCCAGGCGCCCCTAAAATTATTATTTTTATTAATGAAAGAAAACATTAACAAAACTATCATGTTCAAAGTCACCTAACTCTGATTTGTCTTTCTTTTATCATCTTGTTCTTTGGTCATTAAAGTTTTGCCACTTTATAATTCCTACTCTGAGATTTTACAAGGTACAGTTTCCACTACTTCTCCGGAAGCTATTTGGCACTGTAACAGACCTCTCCTTATTCCGTCTTGTTTTCCCTTTGTTCTGTCTCATCTCATTACTTTTCCTTTTCATCCTGCAATATCACATTGAAGGCTTTCATCTAATTTTCAGGGCACTGTCACCTGCTCATCTTTGTTAGTTCTGTTGCTTATCAAGCAGTTCTTTCTTATAGAATCACTTTGCTTTGGAAACTATGTGCCAGGTGTATGATACTAACTTGCAATGCTTCCCGATGAATCTTGTTTAATTTTCTTTTTAACCTTGCTTTAAATTCATAGAATAAAATGCATTGAACATCAGGAGTAAAACACCTTCTTTTGCAGAGAAAAAATGGAGAAGCATGGCCTATTGTATTGATATATAAACACAGTGCTGCTCTTCTGGTGGTTGCATGTACAGGTGATTACGAACAGGAAGGCACTAGAAGATAATGGAAATTAGTACACTCAGCACAGCAGGAAACACTTAGCCTTTCAGATATGCTTTAGTAAGAATTTCTCAGTGGATGGGCTTGCAGTGTGTGATTCTGAACACCAAAGCAAAAGCTAGCATTATTGGCATAAGTCAATATCCTACTTTGGGCATCCAAATGCTAAAATCTAACAGACATAACTCTTAAAGCCACAAAATTCCTTTTATAAATTTCTAAACATAGGGAAGAGTATTTTCTGGAAGATTGAGAACGTTTTCTTTGTTTTCATCTAAAACTTATTTGATCCAGTATTTGGCTTACAAAATACCTTATACATATACATTCTGAACATCTTTTTTAAATTTAACTTAATAAATAGCTATCTGATATAACTCATTTTTTTTGTTTAGAACCTAAATATTTTTAAAGTTGACAATAATAACAAAAACTAGTCGTATCTTATTTGTTATAAACATAAGAGTTTAAATATAAGGCCTGGTGCTAAAAATCAGGTAAAATGTCAAAAAGATATGTATATATAGTGTGTGTTTGTTCCAGTGCAAGGTACTAATTTTATATTCAAGAACATTAAAATCAATTTAATTAAGGATATGTTATAATAAATGAAATCTAATACATTTCTATCCAAGAAAACAAATGTTCTCTGTCATGACTTTGGCAAATTCATTCAAATCTACTTAAATACTTCCAGTGATACAGATTCCTTTATTTCACACTGTCTCCTACAGTGTGGAGTTGTTCTATTTTTATATCTTATAAACCTTTCACTTTCATAGAACATAAACGGTTTCTTTAGACCATCCATTCATTGACCCTAGTTTCATCTTAGAACCATCCATTATAAATCTGCTCTTTACACATTAACTTATTGCAACTGTTTAAAAAATTTTTTAGCTTAAGACATTCTCAGGTATGTCTAGAGTTTTTTTCAGTAATTTCCAGTATGGTTTTTCTGCACACAATCTAGTTGGCCATTACCCAGATTATATGAGTGAACTTAAAATTTTTCACAGTTGCATAGGCTGAGATTACAATAGACTTTTTCTTCAGTGTTTTATTTGTTCTGTCAACTAATAGCCTATTTTATTTTCTAATATAAAGTTCTCAAGATAGGTCTTTTGAGTTCTGAGATTTATACTTCATTTTTTTTATAATCTTTGTGCTGAATTTGTTTAGTTTTTTGACACATAACTACAAGCGCCAATCATTACCCCAGGTGCTGGAGATAGATTGCTGAGCATAGTTTGATTACAATGGCTATATAGTCTCTAGAAAGAATCAGACAATCAAATAATCACAACAATAAATATATAATTATAAACTGAGATAAATGCTCAAAAAAGGACAGTCCAGTTTATTACATACATTATTGTTATTTTAATTTTCTCTTGTTAGATTTGTCCTATGCATCTACATTGGGGATGTTTTTGAATCTGCATTATTTTATCCAACATGTTATTTCTTTTTGTTTGTACCATCTGAAATATTAATAAGCATAAGCACTCCTACAAGTTCTTAAATAAATCACTTACCCTTTGAAAATCATTTTCCATCTCTAGTTAAAGATGTTTACATTGTCCCAGCTTTTAGCATAAGGCTATGATGAGGCTCAAACGAGAGATTTTACCTGAAAGCCCTTTGTGAACTATCAAATACTATACAATGCCAGACATTATTATTCTTCTGAGTTAATACATCATAAACCAGAGTCTTTTTTGTATAGTTAAAGCTCTCATTTATCCATTAATCAACAATCATTAGGTATATTTGTTCAACCAATTAAAATGTACTCATTGTGTGTTCATATTTCACCCACGTTTCTCTATTTTATTCATAAAGGTATTGTGGCAGAGAGACAAAGCCTTGCTGAAATCAAGGTATAAAGTGTATATATTTTCCTGAATTCTCCTTGTCATTCCTTTATCATTTATTCAATTGTTTGGTAATCACAACAAATAAACATCATTTGGTCCTCTTCTTTCTCACTCTGCCCAACAATATCACAACTCATCAAAGAATTGAAGGGAAATCACCAGCCAGCTTTGAACTTATGTAGTATTTTTAAATTTGTTATGCAAATGGATGTGAACAGTACATGTTTCTCCTTTCTACTCTTTGAATTTTATTTCTAATTTCAAAGATAACTCTTCTTTTTTTCTTTCATTTATTACTGACTGACATGGATTCTTCTTAACAAGTAAGAGGTGTAGTATCACACTGAGAAGATAAGAGGACTGAACACAGCTTTTAAATAAACTTTTATCCATCTAGGTTTTTTTCCTTTTGGAAAAGGTGAGTTAAAAAAAAGTGATTTTTATCGATTTTAATAACAATTTATGATTTCTGATATATCCTGGAGCACATATCACAATAATTAATTCTCAAAAATTTACATTCTTTGTTAATTACCGTCCCTTGAACAGCAACAGACATACATAAAAAAAAGTCATGTGTTTTGATAAGTGTAGAAGTTCTACTTTTCATGGTCTCACTCAAAACTAAACCAAAGCCATAGTATTAATTAGAAATTAGAGTGCACGTGCCCTTTTAGCTGGAGAATATCAAACTGGTCTAGATGGGTAGACAAATCAATCAAGACTTTGTAAACTAACAACCAACTCCTAATCATGTATTTTATCTAAATTGATGTTTATTGAATTTTTACTGTATTGTGGCTAATTCACACACATTCTCATATTTAATGTTTTCAAGTGTAATTTTACCACCAGCTTAAAAATTCATTCATTCACGGGGCACCTGGGTGGCTCAGTTGGTTAAGTGTCTAAAGCTTGTTTTCCACTCAAGTCATGATCTTAGGGTCACAGGATTGAGCCCCAAGTTGGGCTTTGTGCTCAGTATGAAGTCTAGTTGAGGTTTTTTCCCTCTCTCTTCCCCACCCTACTCATCCCCCTGCTCATGCTCTCTCTCTCTCTAATTAATTAATTAATTCACTATCAAAAAATATTTATTGATTGCCTATGATGCTTCAGGTACTATTTCAGGAACTTGAGATTCAGCATTAAACAAACTAGCAAACAAATAAATAAATCTTCCTGCCCTGGTAGAGCTTACATTTCAGCAGAGAGAGACTGATAATAATGAATTGAAATAAATTAGAAAAAATATATTAAAAAATGATAAATTCTATGAAGAAAATTAGAGCAGGTTGAGTTGATGGAGTTTTTGAGGTAGGAAGGGGTATGTTGTAACTTTAGTTGTGACAGGATAAGGAAGGTCACACCAGAACTTTCATTAAGAAAGTCCAACCTGAAAGAGGTGAGGGAGTTAGCCTTGTGGATGCCAGGAAGAGGAAGCAGCTGGGTGGGTGCATCCATGGAGGAGGACTAGTATGACTGGAGCCAAGTATGGGGAGGAGCAGTGGATGTGGGGTCAGAGACTTGTGTGGAGCAAGGTCATTGAAGGGCTTCTAGGACATTGCAAGAATTTTGACTTTTACTCTGAGGGACATAGGGAGTCAGGGTAGAGTTATAAGCTAAGGTTGGATTCATTTTTATTTCTATTGCAAAGGATTACTTTACCTGCAAACTAAGTGTACACTGGTAGATACAGGAGCACAATATTATAGGCTATTGTAATAATCCCAGTGAGAAACAATGATGACTTATATTAGGGAAAAAGCAGTAGAGGGGGCCAGAAATAATCACACTCTGAGTGTTTTAAAATAATCTTTATTATAATTATAAAATAGTACAGAGTAAAAATCATAGTATTATGAATCCCATACCCATTACTCATAAAGGAGAATTATCAGGATTTTGTTATATTTTCTTTCTCCCTCTTTATTATGTTCTTTCTTACAAAATATCTTAAGGCAATCCCTAAATATCTCATAATTTCCCCCCAATTGCTTTATTATGAGTTCCCAAAGCTACAGAGTTATCATGCTCAATAAAAGTGATGATATTCCATAGTATCTTCTAATATCATAATCAAATTTCCACAATAAAATTTCTTTCAGTTCCTTTAAAATGTACTCATACAGTTGCTTTCTTGGAATGGAATCTAAACAAATTTCTTACATGGATTTTTGTTTTATTGTATCTCTTAAATCTCTTCATTTTAAAACAGATGCCACTTAAGTTCTTTCAAGTGAATCTCTAGTAGACAACATATAAATAGATCATATTTTTAAGTTACCTATTTTGCCAATTTCTGCCTTTTAATTAGAAAATACATTTACATTTACATGTAAAGTAATTAGTGATAAGGAAGAATTTCTGCCATTTTGCTCTTTGTTTTGTGTATGTCTTTGTTGTTCCTTATTTCCTATTATTGCCTATTTGTAATTATTGGATTCTTCACAGTGTACAATTTTTATTCTGTTCTCATTTCCTTTCCTGTTTTTTTTTTTTTCTAGTGGTTTCCCTGGGGATTACAGTTAACCTCTTAAACTTGTAGCAATCTATTTTGTACTAATACTGCCTTAACTTCAATAGTATACAACTTCTCTGCTCCTATACAGCTCCTTTATATTGATGTCACAAATTGCATCTGTTTATACTGTTGCCCATTAACATAGATTTTTAATTAATGTTTTATGGGTTTGTCTTTTAAATCATATAGGGAAAGAGAAGAGGAGTTACAGACCCAAAATACAAGAATACCAGCTTTGTATTTACCCATGTAGCTACCTAAAGAGTGTTCTTTATTCTTCATATGGCTTAATGTGCTTGTCCAGTATCCTTTAATTTCAGCCTGAAGTACTCACTTTAGTATTTCCTATAGGCAAGTCTACCAGGGACAACACCCTCTGCTTTTGTTTTTCTGGGAATGTCTTAATTTCTCTTTCATTTTTGAAGAATAGTTTGCCAGATATATAATACTTGGTTGACTTTCTTTTTTCTTTCAGCACTTTAAATATGTTATTCCACTGCTTTCTGACCTCCATGGTGTCTAATTGTTTTTTACTCTTATCAAGGATTTCTTACATATAATCAATTTCTTCTCTCTAGCTGTTTTCGAGATTTCTCTTTGCATTTGTCTTTCAACAGTTTGATTGTTTTATTTTATTTTTAAATTTAATTTTATTATGTTATGTTAGTCACCATACAATACATCACCAGTTTTCGATGCAGTGATCCACGAGTCATTGTTTTCATACAACACCCAGTGCTCCATGCAGTATGTGCCCTCCCTAATACCCATCGCTGGTCTAACCCCTCTCCCCAAACCCTCCCCTCTAAAATCCTCAGTTTGTTTCTTAGAGTCCATAGTCTCTCATGGTTCATCTCTCCTTCCGATATCCCCCCCTTCATTTCTCCCTTCCTCCTCCTAATGTCTTCCATGCTATTCCTTATGTTCTACAAATAAGTGAAGCCATATGATAATTGACTTTCTCTGCTTGACTTATTTCACTTAGCATAATCTCCTCCAGTCCCATCCATGTTGATGTAAAAGTTGGGTATTCATTCTTTCTGATGGCTGAGTAATATTCCATTATATATATGGGCCACATCTTTATCCATTCATCTGTTGAAGGGCATCTCGGCTCTTTCCACAGTTTGGCTGTTGCGGACATTGCTGCTATGAATATTGGGGTGCATATGGCCCTTCTTTTCACTACATCTGTGTCTTTGGGGTAAATACCCAGTATGCAATTGCTGGGTCATAGGGTAGCTCTATTTTTAATTTTTGAGGCACTTCCACACTGTTCTCCAAAGTGGCTGTACCAACTTGCATTCCCACCAACAGTGTAAGAGGGCTCCCCTTTCTCCACAACCTCTCCAACATTTGTTGTTTCTTGCCCTGTCCATTTTTGCCATTCTAACTGGTGGAAGGTGGTATCTCAATGTGGTTTTGATTTGGATTTCCCTGATGGCTAATGATGATGAACATGTTTTCATGTGTCTGTTAGCCATTTGTATGTCTTCTTCAGAGAAGTGTCTTTTCATGTTTTCTGCCCACTTTTTGACTTGATTATTTGTTTTTTGGGTGTTGAGTTTGAGAAGTTCTTTATAGATCTTGGATACCAGTCCTTTATCTGTAGTGTCATTTGCAAATATCTTCCCATTCTGTGGGTTGCCTCTTTGTTTTGTTGACTCTCCTTTGCAGTGTAGAAGCTTTTTATCTTGATGAAGTCCCAAAAGTTCATTTTTGCTTTTGTTTCCCTCACCTTTGGAGATGTATCTTGAAAGAAGTTGCTGTGGGCGATGTCAAAGAGGTTACTGCCTATGTTCTCCTCTAGGATTTTGATGGATTCCTATCTCACGTTGAGGTCTTTCACCCACTTTGAGTTTATCTTTGTGTATGGTGTTAGAGAATTGTCAAGTTTCATTCTTCTGTATATAGCTGTCCAATTTTCCCAGCACCATTTATTGAAGAGACTGTCTTTTTTTCCATTGCATATTTTTTCCTGCTTTGTCAAAGATTATTTGACCATAGAGTTGAGGGTCCATATCTGGGCTCTTTATGCTGTTCCATTGGTCTATATGTCTGTTTTGTGCCAGTACCATGTTGTCTTGGTGATCACTGCTTTGTAATATAGCTTGAAATCAGGCAACGTGATGCCCCCAGCTTTGTTTTTCTTTTTCAACATTTCCTTGGCAATTCAGGGTCTTTTCTAATTCCATATAAATTTTAGGATTGTTTGTTCTAGTACTTTGAAAAATGTCATTGGAATTTTGATCAGGATGACATTGAAGGTATAGATTGCTCTGGGTAGCATAGATATTTTAACAATGTTTATTCTTCCGATCCATGAGCATGGAATATTTTTCCATCTTTTTGTGTCTTCTTCAATTTCTTTCATGAGTGTTCTGTAGTTCCTAGAGTATAGATCCTTTACCTCTTTGGTTAGGTTTGTTCTGAGGTTATCTTATGGTTCTTGGTGCTATTGTAAATGGAATCATTTCTCTAATTTCTCTTTCTACAGTTGCATTGTTAGTGTATAAGAAAGCAACTGATTTCTGTGCATTGATTTTGTATCCTGCCACATTACTGAATTACTGTATGAGTTCTAGTAATTTTGGGGTAGAGTCTTTTGGGTTTTCCACATAAAGTATCATGTCATTTGCAAAGAGAGAGAGTTTGACTACTTCTTTGCCAATTTGAATACCTTTTATTTCTTTTTGTTGTCTGATTGCTGTCGCTAGGACTTCTCGTACTATGTTGAAAAATAGTGGCGAGAGTGGGCATCCTTGACGTGTTCCTGATCTTAAGGGAAAGGCTCTCAGCTTTTCCCCATTGAGGATGATATTCGCTGTGGGTTTTTCATAGATGGATTTTATGAACTTGAGGAATGCTCCCTCTTTCCCTATACCCTGAAGAGTTTTAATCAGGAAAGAATGCTGTATTTTGTCAAATGCTTTTCTGCATCAATTGAGAGGACCATATGGCTCTTCTCTCTCCTCTTATTAATGTGTTCTATCACATTGGTTGATCTGCAAATGTTGAACTAACCTTGCATCCCATGGATAAATCCCATTTGGTCATGGTGGATGATCCTTTTAATGTATTGTTGGATCCTAATAGCTAGGATTTTGTTGAGGATTTTGGAATCCATATTCATCAGGGATACCAGTCTGAAATTCTCCTTTTTGATGGGGTCTTTGCCTGGTTTGGGGATTAAGGTAATGCTGGCCTCATAGAATGAGTCTGGAAGCTTTCCTCCTGTTTCTATTTTTCTTTTAAAAAAACCTTTTTATTGTTATGTTAATCCCCATACATTACATCATTAGTTTTAGATGTAGTGTTCCATGATTCATGGTTTGTGCAAAACACCCAGTGCTCCATGCAGAACATGCCCTCCTCAATACCCATCACCAGGCTAACTCATCCTCCCACACCCTCCCCTCTAGAACCCTCAGTTTGTTTCTCAGAGTCCATCGTCTGTCATGGTTCGTCCACCCCTTCGATTTCCCCCCCTTCATTCTTCCCCTCCCACTATCTTTTTTTTTTTTCCTTAACATATATTGCATTATTTGTTTCAGCTGTTTCTATTTTTTGAAACAGCTTCAGTAGAATAGGTATTATTTCTTCTTTGAATGTTTGGTGGAATTCCCCAGGGAATCCATCAGGCCCTGAACTCTTGTTTTTGGGGAGGTTTTTGATCACTGTTTCAATCTCGTTACTGGTTATTGGCCTATTCAGGTTGTCAATTTCTTCTTGTTTCAGTCTTGGCAGCTTATAGGTTTCCAGGAAGGCCTCCATTTCATCCAGATTGCTCAGTTTATTGGCATATAGTTGTTGATAATAATTTCTAATAATTGTTTCTATTTCCTTGGTGTTAGTCGTGATCTCTCCCCTTTCATTCATAATTTTATTAATTTGGGTCCTTTCTCTTTTCTTTTGGGTAAGTCTGGCCAGTGGTTTATTGATCTTATTAATTCTTTCAAAAAACCAGCTTCTAATTTCGTTGATCTGATCTACTGTGTTTCTGGTTTCTAATTCATTGATTTCTAATCTAATCTTAATTATTTCTCTTCTAATGTGTGGCTTAGGCATCGATTGTTGCTTTTTCTCTAGTTCTTTAAGGTGTAGAGTTAGTTGGTGAATTCAGGATTTTTCTATTTTTTTGAGTGAGGCTTGGATGGCTATGTGTTATCCCCTTAGGACTGCCTTTGCTGTATCCCATAGGTTTTAGACCGATGTGTTTTTGTTCTCATTGGTTTCCATGAATTGTTTAAGTTCTTCTTTGATTTCCTGGTTGACCCAAATATTCTTTTTTTTATTTTTTTAAAGATTTTATTTATTTATTTGACAGAGAGAGACACAGTGAGAGAAGGAGCACAAGCAGGGGGAGTGGGAGAGGGAGAAGCAGGCTTCCTGCTGAGCAGGGAGCCCGATGCGGGGCTCGATCCCAGGACCCTGGGATCATGACCTGAGCCGGAGGCAGACGCTTAACGGCTGAGCCACCCGGGCGCCCCGACCCAAATATTCTTGAGCAGAGTAGTCTTTCGCTTCCAAGTGTTTGAATTTCTGCCAATTTTTTTTCTTGTGATTAAGTTCCAGTTTTAAAGCATTATGGTCTGAGAATATGCAGGGAATAATCTCAATCTTTTGGTATCAGTCAAGACCTGATTTGTGACCTAGTGTGTGGTCTATTCTGTAGAAAGTTCCATGCGTGCTCAAGAAGAATGAGTATTCTGTTGTTTTAGGGTGGAATGTTCTGTATAATATCTATGACGTCCATCTGATCCAGTGTGTCATTCAAAACTCTTGTTTCTTTGTTGGTTTTCTGCTTAGATGATCTGTCTATTGCTGAGAGTGGAGTATTGAGGTCTCCTACAGTTAACATATTGTTATCAATATGACTCTTTATTTTGGTTAAGAGTTGGCTTATGTAGATGTCTGCTCCCATGTTGGGGGCATAGATACTTACAATTTTTAGATCTTGTTGGATAGGCCCTTTAAGAATGATATAGTGTCCTTCTGTGTCTCTAACTACAGTCTTTAGTTTAAAATCTAATTTGTCTGATATAAGAATTGCTACCCCAGCTTTCTTTTGAGGTCTGTTGGCATGGAAGGTGGATCTCCATCCCTTCACTTTCAGTCTGGATGTGTCTTTAGGTTCAAAATGAGTCTCTTATAGACAGCATATGGATGGGTCCTGTCTTTTTATCCAATCTGCAACCCTGTGCCTTTTATGGGAGCATTTAGGCCATTCACATTGAGAGTGATTATTGAAAGATATGAATTTATTGCCATCATATTGCCTGTGAAGACCTTGTTTTTATAGATTGTCCCTGTAAATTTCTTTTCTATATCACTCTTGGGGTCTTTCTCCTTTTATAGAACACCCCCCCCCCCTTAATATTTCTTGCAGGGCTGGCTTAGTGGTCACATATTCTTTCAGCTTCTGCCGGTTGTGGAAGCTCTACATCTCTCCATCCATTCTAAATGACAGCCTTGCCAGATAAAGTACTCTTGGCTGCATGTTCTTCTTGTTTAGTACCTTGAATATGTCTTGCTAGGCCTTTCTGGCTTGCCAGGTCTCTGTGGTAGGTCTGACATTATTCTGATATTCCTGCCTCTGTACATAAGGAATCTCTTCCCCCTAACTGCCCTTAAGATGGTTTCCTTGGTTCTAAGATTGCGAGTTTTACCATAGCATGCCGGTGTCTTGGCCTGTTTTCCTTGATCTTGGGAGGGGTCCTCTCTGCCTCTAGGACACGAATGTTTGTTTTATTCCCCAGATTGGAAGTTCTCAGCTACGATTTGCTCAAATATATCTTCTAGTCCTCTCTCTCTCTCCATCCCCTAAGGGATTCCAATAATTCTGACACTGGAACGTTTCATGGTGTCACTTATTTCTCTGATTCTATTTTCATGGATTCTGCGTTGTTTTTCCCTGGCCTCCTCTTTTCCATTTTGTCTATTAATTGGTCTTCTAGGTCACTAATTCATTCTTCTTTCTTGCTTATCCTGGCCTTTAGATTACCTAGATTAGGTTGGATATCATTAATAGCATTTTTAAATTCTGCCAATTCAGCTTTCATTTTTGCCCTTAGAGCTTCTATGTTGCCATTAACTGATTTCTCCATTCTAGCTATTGTCTTCACAATTACTACCCTGAATTCCATCTCTGACATCTTGATTATATCTGTATCCATTTGTAAATCTGTGGCATAAATCATAGTCTCTGAGTCTTTCCTATTTTGGGGGTTCCTCCTCTTAGTCATTCCGTTGAGGGGTGGTTGAGGGAATATATAGAGTCCAAATTACTGACCATGATCCAAGCAAGATGCACCTGTTTTAAAGGGACCTTAGGGTTCCTGGCCTCTAATGTTCTCCCAGCCTGTCTTCTGGGGGAGGGGCCTGCCATGCTGTTACTCAGGCAACCCTGTTTGAGCAGAGTTGCCCTGCCCCCTGTGGCAGGGGATGGGTTCAGTGGAAACTGGTTTTGGGGGCCTTTTGTTCCCTGGTGGCCTTCCCTGGTGGTTTTCTGTGTCTCTTCCAAGAGAGCAAAAGAGATCATTTCCAATCATCTGCCTCAGAGCAGAGAGATCAAGTCTGTTCTTCAATGAGCTCTCCAGGCCACACCATCTCTGTTTCTGTCTGTGCTGCTATAAACTGCAGTCCTGGGATTGTGCACCCCTCAGCAGCGCTCCCAGTCCTCACCTCCAGGTCGGGGCACATCTCTGCCCTTTGTGCTTCTAAAACCACCAGCCGTCCCCAGGTTGCACATGCGGCCACACCCCCACTCCAGTTTCTGTCCAGGAGGCTTCCCTAAAGTCCTTTCCCCACCACTACCAGTCTGCAAGTCTGTGCCCCATCCCCAGCATGGGGAGGCTATAGCTCACCGGCGGTATAGGATCCCGATGGCCAGGTTTCCTCCCCCTTCCAATTATCCTCTGACATTTGCCCATGGAATCACAGCTCCCTGCTTCATACCTTGAAACCAACCACCTGCAATATTCTGTTTGTAGAGATCCAGATCTATTATCTTACATCTCAGGCTGATTTCTTGGGTGTTCATAGTGTTCTGGTAGATATCCAGCTCAATTCCAGGACCAGTTGGAATAGGGTCCCCTACTCCTCTGCCATCTTTACCCCCAACCAGTTTGATTTTTTTATTATGGATCTCTTTGTGTTTATCCTTCTTGGAATTTGTTGAGCTCTTGGGTGTTTAGATTCATGTCTTCTATCAAAAATGGGAAGTTTTAGGCCATTATTTTTTTTTTCAAATATTCTTTCTTACCCTTTTTCTCTCTTTTCTCCCTTTCTGGGATTCCCATTGGGTGGTATACTTGGTCGTGTTGCACAGATCTCTTAAGCTCTGCTAATTTTTCTTCATTCTTTTTTTCTTCTCCTTAGAATGGATAAGTTCATGTTTAGGTTTGCTTACTCTATTCTGCCTGCTCAAATATGCCATTGGAAAACACCCCCAAGTGATTTTTTTATTTTAGTTATTGTACTTTTTAGCTCCAGAATTTCTGTTTTTTTTTTTTCTTTCTATAATTTCTATCTCTGTATTGATATTTTATATTCATTAAGGCATATTTCTCGTGGTTTCTTTCAGTTCTTCGTCCATGGTTCCTTTAGTTCTTTGACTTTATCTAGTAAGTTTAGTGTCTCTGCTCTCTCAGGGACGTTTTCTACTAAATTCTTCTGTGATTGGGCCATACTTTCTTGTTCTTTGCATGTTTCATGATTTTTTTTTTGTTGAAAACTGAACATTTTGAAATATTATAATGTAATAACCCTGGAAACCATTTTCTCTTCCTTCTTGTGACTTGTTTCTCTTGATTGTGTGGGTTATAGCTCTTTGTGTAGTGACTTTTCTATACTATTTTTGTAAAGGTTATATTCTTTATTATGTGTGGTCTCTGAGATCTCTGATCCTTTAGTTTTGGTTTAGCTATGGTTTTAACAGATTTTTCTTAAATACCTGGAGAAAAAAAAAAAAAAAAAAACCTCTTCTGGTCTTTGCAAACTGGTTCTATGCTGGGGTCTTCTTTAATGTTTAGCTAGGCTGTTTACAACTATGCTTTAGCCTTCACTTCTTGTTTTTGCAGAGGCTAAAGATCAGGCATAGATGAAAGCTTAAGTTCTTCTCAAGGTCTTTTTTGAGCATGATTCCTGCTATGGGCATGTGCATGGCTTTCTAAATCACCCCATATACACAGAAAATCTCAATGCCCTAATTCTCAAAAAAAAAACCTCTTTCCAGTTTTTCTCTTTTGCCTCAGAGGGAAGCAGGTTGTTTATTTCCTTTTCAGTGTTTTTAAGAAATGTCATCTGTGTAATCACTTTTCTGTCATGAGGAAGTTCTAGTTAGGAAAAACAAAGACCAGTATTTTGCATCAGTTTCTCAGGTAACTCTCAGATCAGACAGAGAAATGCAGTCCTTTGAGAACAAGGTCTGCCATGCTCTTTCTGGAATCAGGAAGCAGGATTCTATATTGGGAACATGAACTGTCATCTTTAAAATCACAGTGGAGCCAAGGAGAGAGGTGGTGCATAGAGAAGTAAACATGACACCAAGTTCTTCTGCTCTTTTTTCATTGTCTCTTTCTTGATTCAGTATTTGCTTAGTTGCTATAGACCTTTGCTTATTTTTCTAGAATTCTGTTAATATTGATTCTGACAGCTTTCACTCATATTTCTTTTGTGTGGAAAGCTATGCCTCTGGAGATACCTACCTACTCCACCATGTTCACTGGCATCACTTCATTTGTTTAAATTTTAATGTTTCTTATTATGAATAAAATTGAACATCTCTTTCTATGTCTGAGGGCCATTTTTATATTCTATAAACTGTTCATAATTTTTGGCCATTTCTCTCTCAGGATGAATATATTTTGAAGGAGAGAGTGGCAAAACATATCAATTATCACCAGCCAGTGTCCAATCTTCCCTTCTCTGTCATAGTACAAGACTCTCTAATTTTTTATTTACTTTTTCTGTTTTTAATTTTATTCTATGAATGTGCACATATAGTCAAAACATACTTTTTATTTTATTTGAGAGAGACAGAGCGTGGGGGGAGGTCCATAGGGAGAGATTCTTCAAGCAGACTCCCTACTAAGTATGGAGCCAGAGGTGGGGCTCAATCTCATGACCCATGAGATCATGACCTGAGCTGAAACCAAAAGTCAGACACTTAACCAACTGATCCACCCAGGCACCCCTAGTCAAAACATATTTTTAATATTTTACTAAAATTTGTTATTTCTCAATTATCCATGCCCTTTTTTAGAAAGCAAATATATTAACATAAGCAAAAAGAAGAAAATAAAAATCATCTACAACCCCACAATCTAGAGATAACAACTATAAGCATGTCGGTATATAATACTCTGTCCTTTCGAAAAAATACAAAAAAAAATGACCATACTTGTACAGAATTTTTTAAAAACATGACCATATATAGAAAAATATAGCCATTCATATATTTTAATAGAGAATTGTTTTTAAAAGATTGTTATGTTTAATTGAACCAAAAAACTAAAATAAAATCTGTATGTAAAAACAATATAGGCATTTTAGCAAATGATGCTGGATCAATTAACTATCCATAAACCCAAAAAAGTGCCCCATATATGTCATCACATGAAAAAAATAACTCAAAATGTATCACAGACTTAAATGTAAAACCAAAAACTGTACAATTCCTAGAAGAAAAAACAAAATAAAATCTTTGTGACTTGGTCTTAGGCAAAGATTTTTTTTCTTCAATTTTTGTATTGTGGCAAAACACACTTAACTTTTACTATCTTCACCATTTTAAAGTATACAATAACTAGACCAATGGCTGACTAAAATAAACTCTATATCTCCGAGCCTTTCTTGTAGCTAAGTGTAGAGTGATGATCACATCCTGGCCAATGTTATGTTTGCAAAGGTAATGTAAGCAACTCTAAATTTTACCATGTAAGGGAAGGGGTATGCGTTTCTTATTCCATTCTTTCTTCCAATCCATTGCCTGGAATGCGAGTGTGATGATGATACATTTGGGACCATATAAAATAAAGGCAATTTTCTATCACAAAGCCACAACATAGTAAATGCTAAGTCCCTAGAAAATGTCATGGAACATATCTGCCAAAGCAGCCTTTAGCCTCTATTTGCATTTCATTACCTGAGAGGGAAAGCTAGTTCTCATTTAAGCCACTGTTATTTTTTTTTTTTTTTCATAAAGTAGTCTATATCCCAACAAATACAAATATTCACTAAGGATGCATCTAGCTGGCAGCAGCCATTAACACTAGAAGATCAAATAGACCTGACAGCTAAAGTATCTAATAAGGACAACACACAAAATGAATATATAATCATTCATACTTTAAACAAACACTGTTATTATCTATTAGAAATGGAGGGAAAAAATATTTTTAAAGAAGAAAATTCTTATGATAAGGGCATTCTGCTTTTTATTTAAAATACATAGATTTTAAGAGATATGAATTATTTTTATTGCTGAGGTGGCATAGTGGATATTAGGATATAACAGTAAAGAAACAAAGTTAGAGCTAAATTGTTTGTTATTGAAAAAAATAAGAGAGATATCAGTAGCAAAGTAGGTTGAAGACAGTAAGGTTTGGAGACAGAGTAGGGAAAAGGTCAAGAAAGAAATGGTTAATCAAGAAGTTACTCTGGGAAGAGATGGCTACTGAAGATTTTTGGAGAAAAACTGATACATACTATATGATGTAACCTCTACCTTCTCACTTAATCTCAGTAAAGTCTAAATGGTTCACTAGCATTATGGAAATCATAATTTCCATTTAGTAACTCAAAAATATGTTGAATTCTGTTTCAGTGTTGGTATAGATTCAGTGAAAACCGTCTCTCTCGAGACTCAATCATATCTGAATTATATATTATGTCACGTGCCATTATAAGTACTAGGTATACAAATATAAATAAGATAAAAGTTCCCATCCTCCAAGATTTCACAATCTAAAAAATTATAAAGCAAATGGAGCAAAAAGTGACAAAACAATGTAATAAATTTTGGATACTAGGAATATGTAGCATGCTAAGACAGTGCAAAGAGAGAAAGACTAAATCTAGCGATAGGGTAAGGAAGGAGGAAATGCCTTTTGTGGATGTAGATTGGAATTTTTCATGAAGTGAAGGGAAAAGAAACTTAGGTAAAGGGAATAACTACGTAAAATGTAAAGAGCTATGAATAAGTCAATATGCTACTTCAAACGCCTACAAGTGGTTTGGAATTGTGAGAGTTCAGGATACGTAAGGGGGACTGAAAGTAGATGCATTGGGAGACTTATACAATTTTTCAAGCCATCTTTTTTTTTTTTTTTTAAGATTTTATTTATTTATTTGACAGAGAGACAGCGAGAGAGGGAACACAAGCAGGGGGAGTGGGAGAGGGATAAGTAGGCCTCCAGCTGAGCAGAGAGCCTGATGCGGGGCTCGATCCCAGGACAGTGGGATCATGACCCGAGCTGAAGGCAGACGCTTAACGACTGAGCCATCCAGGCACCCCCTTTCAAACGATCTTAAGGACTTTTGAATTCACCCTTCATGTAGTAGAATTAAAACAACATATTCACTTACCCACTAAATAGCATTTTTTAGAACATCTATTTGTGCCAGATACTGTTTTAGATACTAATATATGGAAGGAGCAGCTTATATCCTAATGGGAGGAGAAAGTGTTTTTAAAAAAAATATAAAGAATAATATGATATAATATGAAAAATATATTGAAAAACATATATAAGAAATCAGATGCTTTGCTTCTGGGGGGGAAATGAATTAGTGTTATAGAGAACATAGTGTAGGCAAGGAGGAGAGAGAGAGATTTGTTCTAGCTTGAGTGCTCATGGAATTCTCTGAGGAAGTGACATTTATTGAGACTTGAATTAAGAGATGGAAAGACATGTAAATATCTGCTGGAAAAATTTCAAAGCAGAATAAACAGCCATGGCACAGAAACAGAAATCAGTTTGAAGGTTGGAGGGGTATAAAAAAAGCTAATGCTATAGACTGAATGATTGTGTCCTCCCCCAAAATCCATGTATTTAACTCTAATCCCCAGTGTGATGGTCTTTGAAGGTGGAGCATTTGAGAGGTGATAAGGGCATGAAGATAGAGCCTTTATGAATGGGATTAGTGCTCTTATAAACGAGATCTGAGGGAGGTCCCTTGCCCTGTCTGCCATGTGAGGATACAAAGAGAAGACAGCCATCTATGAACAAGAAAGTGGGGCCACCAAACCTGCCAGCACCTTCATCTTGGGTTTCTCAACCTCCAGAAACATGAGAAATAAATTTCTGTTGTCAAGACAGACTGGGTAGACAAGTCACCCAGTCTACTGTATTCTGTAATAGCATCCCAAACAAACTAAGACAGCCAATATGAAATGAACATAGTAAATAAAAAGTAAGAATGAGTTTGGAGAGCCAGGTTGGGGCCAAATTATACAGAAATACATAAACTAGGTAAATGAATATAAGTTTGATTTCAATGGAAATCCATTGGAAGCTTCTATGCGTGAAATGGCATGATCTGATTTACATTTTAGAAAGATACTTCTGGTTTCTATGTGGAGGATAAACTAAGCCAGAATGAAGTAAAGAATTCTAGTTAGGAGGCTATTTCACAATCTTAGACAAGAGTATTATGGAAATGCAGTGAGAAATGGAAAAAGAAATGGTGACAAATGTTTGGATTTGGAATATATTTTGGCAGAAGAGATATAACAGGCTATCCAGAGGAATAGGTGTGAAGTATGAGGAAATATGACTCATATTTTGCACTGAGCAATAGAGTAGATAACTATGCCAATACCTGGCTGGGATGGAGAAAATTGGGGAAGAGTGAATTCAAGTAAGAACAGATTGAGAAAAGATGAGAATTATTAGTTCTGTTTTGGCCTTGTTAGCTTATATACGTCTACTAAACAGAGTGGAAATGTTGTATAACCAATGGAACATAATAGTCTAGAACCAAGAGGTCTAGAAATATAAACTTTAGTGTCATTAGCATATGCCAATACTTAAGTCGTGCAACTGAAAAGATCATCTTGGAAGAAAACCTAGAAAGAGAAAAGACAGGAGGCTAATGGCCAAAAACAGGAGTCCTTTAGCACTAAGAAATCTGTCAAAGGAGTAAAAGTGACAAAGGAGATTTCAAAGGAGCCACCAGGGAAGCAGAGAGAAGGGAAAAAAAAGTAACAACAAAAACAGTCAAATGTTATGTCGCAGTGGACTTAGAAGAAATATTTTAAGAATGGAGCCAACGATCAATTGTGTCAAATGCTATTGACAAGTCAGATAAGATAATTACAATGAACCATTGGCTCTGGCAAAATGCAGATCATCATTGAATTTGACAAGAGTCAATTCAGTAGAGTAGTAGATACTAAAAATTCACTGTGGTGGTTTGAGAGAAGAATGGAGGGTGAGGTAAAAGTGCTTTTAACTATTTTAAGGGATATTACCATGAAAGAGAGCAAAGAAAGGGTTGGTAAATGGAAAAGTTAAGGGTCAAGGAAGGATCTTAATTTAAGGTTTTATTTTAATCCAAGTTATGCATCCACATAATTTAAAGAGTTAAATAATTCTGAAAAGCTTTTACACAATGTAATTGTTCTCTGCTTATATCACACACATGCTCCCCTTTTGCTCAATCCTCAGAAATCCTAGAACTTAGAAATCCTTCAACTATTTTAGCTGTTGCTTTTGGTTTCCTCTTGCTTTTGTATCTGCATTTGCTTCCTTTGTGTATGTTAGACTTTCCCTCTCCACTATTTTTCTTTTGTTTTCCTCACTCCCTTTTTCTTTCCTTTTATTTCTATTTCCAACTTCCTTTAATCCTATTCCTATTACTTTCCTTTTTCTAACTTAACTCTACTTTATTTTCTTCTTTTCCTTTTCCTTTTCCTTCTCTTCATCCTCTTCCTTCTTTCCCTGACTTAGCTCTGTTCTCTCTCTCTCAAACATGACTAGCCTGTGCACTAAAATGTCACATACATTGGCACTTCTTAAATAAAGATTTTTAGTCCATATTCTTAAATTTGAGTCAAGTTGGCCAAAGAATTGTAGTTCCTTCTCTAAGGAGGAAAAACAGGTTTTTTTAATGTCACATTATTTTTTTTCAGTATCAGTATTATTCAATAGAAATAATAAATAAATGACATGCATAGAATATATTTCTAATAAGTTCAAAGATTTCTGAGAATAAAAAGCCTCTTTCACTCAGTTGGTATTTTCTTAAGGTCAACTACTTTGTCTTATTCCTCTAACCCTAGCTCACACCTAATACAGTGCCTGGTAGGTTATAGCTGTTCGAAACTTTTATGTTAACTGTATTAGCAATCCCCCTAGTAAGCAGAATACAGTGTTAGCATATTGATAAAATCTGGTTGTGTCAACATAAACACAATTACAGCATAGCTTTTGTTTGTACTATCTTTCATGTCAAACCTTGATCTTCAAAGTTAAGTTATATTTAATGAAAAACCCATACTACCATTAAACTATATGGCAGATTTTGTTCATACACTCTATTGCTTACTTGATATGGCTTTTGCATTTACTCAATAACATATGCCAGATCCTTATGCTACCCTCTAGGGCTATTACAAAATAATGTGATAAATTGTATAAAACAGAGGTTAGAAACAAAGGAGAAAGCCACTGATTTTCCTTGCGAGTCTGGGTAGGCTCTGGAGAAGTAATAACTTTTGATCTGAGGCTGAAAGTGTGAATGCTGAGAGCCATGTCAATGCAATCTTTATAACAAACAGTTGCAAGATGCAGTCATAGTTTTAGTGAAAAAAATAACATTATGTTCTTAAATGCTTCCTACTTTCTTTGAGTAGAGCACATAAAGAAATATGGACAGCAGGAAACATGCCATCTAGAGACAAGAGCAGTTTAAATGGAGCCCACTCAGTGTGGAAGCATTTAATTCAGAATCTTCACATAATTTCATTTGATTTAAAGCATTATTAAGAAATATCCTCCAGCTTATCACATGTGAATTTTAAGCTTCGGTGCTATTAGGTTTGACACAGAGCACTTCTGGGATTATATTAATTTAGGCAGTAGTACCTGTTAGTAAGCATTTGATTGCCCACAATACAGAAGGATTTAATCATGTTATTGATTTGTTGGCAAATATCGGGTAAAATCCCCTGATATTGCTGGTAGTCGTGCATTCCAAATTTTATTGGATTTGTGAGTCATTTTCCTTTGTGTTTAAACTTGTGATATCTTCCTATAAATAGAAAAACCCAGGTGTTAACTGCAAAAGAACATTCACTGTTATGCAGTTGTACCCTAGGCTTGTGCCTCTGATGCTCAATTACAACAAGTGCTTTGACTCCTTTTCAATTTTAGTTTTGTCATTTCTAAATCATTCAATAGAAGAGAAAGTATAAAATGATTATAAGTTATCTAAGCAAAGACAATCCCTTCAAGGAGGTGTTCTAAAGACCAAAAGGGCTAAATGGCATGCTTAGATATTTTTGGCTAAATTATAAAATTTCCTTTCCAAACACATTGCCTTAGATTTGTCTTTGAAAACAAGGAAACTGAATTAAAACTTATTGTATATTTAATTTCAAGTAAAAGTGTGTGTGTGTGTGTGTGTGTGTGTGTGTATCTTTCACATGCCAGAGTATACTTAGGCCAATTCTACTTCTAGAACAAACCAAGTCCTCATAAAACCTGTTTTGGCAAATCTTATGCCATAGATTTTCATAGCCCATTGCTAAGGTGTAATAGCAATACTCTTCACAGTGGTTATAGAACCTCTATTCAAAAGTAAAAGGGCCCCAAATTGTCAAATTTGATACTTCACAGTGGTTATAGAACCTCTATTCAAAAGTAAAAGGGCCCCAAATTGTCAAAACCTAAGGTTGCTAGCATTTACAATTTGGTGATCATGGTATCAGAGATAGAATTTACTTAACCTTTGCAGTGTCCTTGAACATGTAGATTAAGTCCACAGAATTGTCAATTGGCTGGACCTCATGAGAGAACACAGTCTAGGGTGAAACAGTAACTGCGAAAAGGAAAGAAAAGAAACTATAACCACAACACAATAACAAAGAGTTGCTTCTTAGTCTTTCTAAGAGGAAAATGATGTATATTTTTACATTAGGCTTTACATTAGGTTACACAGTATTGGGGTAGGTTGGATTTAAACCTAGGCAATCTGATTCAATAATTCATAGGTTTTACGTTAAGTTTCTAATGACATGTTTTAATAGCTAATGGTTGTGGTGGTAATTTTTCCCAGCCCAGATTTCTTTTCCTGTTTCACTCCTTTTTCCCTTTAGGCATTAGAAGAAACCTGGGAAACTTGGGAATGAGAGGAGTATCTATCAAAGGAAGTGACTTCAGAGATCACCGGGAAAGTAGAAACTTGAGTATTTGAGATCATGAACTTAGAAAAATAAGCACACAAGAATGAAAGACAAGAAATGAAGTTTAACCATAACTTTACACCTGTGTGTATTTTTCAAGTGTATTTTTAGACACACGTAGCAAAAGTTTTCATATTTCAAATGGTATCTATGCAATTAATTTTTCCCTGATTCTGTTTAAAGTAAAAGAAAGCACTGGATTAAATTCTTATCCCAGTTCTACCACCAATAAGTGGTGTAAATTTTGACAAATGATTAAACTTCTCTGACCCCCAGGTTATTTAGGCTCAATTTGAGTTGGTGAATATGTATTGTTCTCATATTAGGTGCTAGTCCTTGTGTTCAATTCTGGGAGCCCAAAAATGAGAATTGCTTCTACTTGAGTTGCTGTAATTCCCAATTCCAATCTCACCCCACACAATGATTTCTAAATTGTCCACATTGCTCCAAAGTGATCTCTTTATAATGGAAATATTCTCAAAGGTTTTTAAATGCTGTGGCCCCCATTAAAACATACATACATACATACACACACACACACACCTTTAATTCCCTAGAAATGTATACGTGACTCTTTGTGGTCGGTCTCTCTTTGCCTCTCTTTAACTATTTCTCACCCCTCTTCACTAAGCCTCATAATAATAGCTATGCTGTTTGAGCAATGCTTTCATTTTTTCTTTTGCTTCTTTGGAGTATGTGTACTTCTTTCCACCTAAAATAGCCTCCTTTATCACCCCACTTATCCCTAACTTGTGCTAATCCTTTGTACCTCAGTGCCTAAGTTTCTCTTCAGACCTAAGCCTCTTCTGATCCTGCCAATTGATGTGTTGTAGAATTTATCAGTAGTACCATAAATCTGTTTATGAATCTGTTTGCAAACTATATTAGAAATCTCAGAATATTAAGAGTAAGAATTATTGAATCAGATTGCCTATGTTCTAATTTAACCTACTTCAATATTATGCAACTTTGGGCAAGTTATTTAACCTCTTCTATCTGCTGTTGCTTTATGTGTAAAATGGGAAGTGATAATTAGTATCTAGATCTTAAGAATGTTATAAAGATTAGAAAACAAACAAATATAAAACCAAACAAGCAAAAAAATGAAAATCAAATCAATGCACATAAAATGCTGTACCCAGAGCCTGACATGTAAGTGCTTAATAAATGTAATTTATCATTTTATTGTTGCTAAGGATGTCTCATCTCTATATCTCTAGTACCTTACATATTTCCTGACCTGACACTTTACTAATTCATTAGTTATGAGGATATTTGTTGTGCATCTCTGTGCCATATATGTAATTGCAGAACATAAAAATATAAAGAGTAGGTATGAAAAATGAATGTAGGAATGAATGAAAGAATGAACAAAGACAAGTTCCGTCTCTATCCGTGGAGAGTATTTGATGTCTAGTAGGGGAAAAGACATGCAAGTGAAGACTATAACAAGGAGCATGTATCAGTTCTGGTTTAAATCTTTTGTAAGGAGGCAAAATCGTTTTCAAAGTATGTCAAGCAGAAAGGAATTCTAATTCAGGGAATTGTAGCTTAGAATATTGTTGACCAGGCTAGGAATGGAAGTCAGGATCAGCCACTAGATTCCTAAATTTAATGGCCCATCACTAAGGTTGTAATCCAGGAAACAGGCTGCTCCTGTTGCCAAAACTGCCTCTCATCCACATAATGCTGATAGCTAAAGGCTGGGAAGCTGAGTGTGGCTTTCCTCAAATGACTTTATACTCTCCAAAGTCCATGATTTTGCTTGCCATGACACCTAGGTTTCACTGTCCAAATCATGTGAGAATGTATCTAGCTAGACCCTCTTGAGCAAGTCTGTGAAATGCAATGTTTTACTTTCCAACCTCTCCAAAAACAAAGTAGCCATGTAATTTGTAGGAAAATTATTTTGCTTTTAAAAGTCTCTACTTTAAGGGACGCCTGGGTGGCTCGGTCAGTTAAGCGTCTGCCTTCAGCTCAGGTCATGATCCCCGGGTCCTGGGATCGAGTCCCACATCGGGCTCCTTGCTGAGCAAGGAGCCTGCTTCTCCCTCTGCCTGCCTCTGTCTCTCTCTCTCTCTGATAAATAAATAAAATCTTAAAAGTATATATATATATATATATATATAAAAGTCTCTACTTTAAAATCTATTTTGAGTATTTTCATAGAAAAATCCTACCATTCCAAACTCAGAAGCAGTCACTTCACAGGCTCATATAGAAAAGTATTCTTTTAGATCTACTTAGTAGCCCAGTGATAGATACATTCTCAGCATTTTATGAAGCAAGCGCAGGCGCATGTAAACCAGATGAGGGTGGAAGGTGTAGGTTCAGGAGGACTTTATGAAATAAGAGATCTGTGGGGAAGAAAGCAAGGAAGCAGTTAAAATAGTATTAATGATGTCTTCCATTCAAGAGTTCCCTTACAAGGAGACATCTCCCTGCTGAGGATGTTTTCTTATTTGAAAATGTATTTGTGAAATACTATTAACAAAGTATCAATTTAAGAAGCCAGGTGAAGAATATAGAATAATTTAGTCTAGTCTTACCCACAAATGCTTAGTAGATTCTGATTAGATTTCTTTTATTTATTTATTTATTTATTTATTTATTTATTTGACAGAGAGAGCGCAGGAGAGCACACGCAGAGGGAGCGGCAGAGGGAGAGGGAGAAGCAGGCTCCCCGTGGAGCAGGGAGCCCAATGTGGGGCTCGATTCCAGGACCCTGGGATCATAACCTGAGCCGAAGGCAGTCGCTTAACTGACTGAGCCACCCAGGTGCCCCTCTGATTAGATTTCTATGCATTAAGGTCATATTGCCTAACACCGCTAAACATTTGCAAACAGATGATTGTGTCTGCCACATTCACCAACTACTATCTTAAGGAATAATTTGGAATTTTATTAATGCAGGCTTTCCTAAATTATGCTCTCTGTTTAACCATGCTCAAACAAAACCAAAACTAGATATGAGAACTTGACAGTATTGTTGTTTTCTTTCATTTCTTATTACACATTCAAAGCAAATTTTCATCATGGGACAATCATTTTGTTTTTTAGAAGAGGTAACTGGGGAGATAAACCTGATAAAATTCATTTGGTTTTTGTAACATATATGGCTTTTGTTTTTATTCGGAAATGAGACAACCACTTAAAAATGTTTCCTTAATTCACATTCCACATAATATTATTAATTAGCATTCCATAGTCTCCCAAGAGCTGAGAAATCAGTTTTAATTTACCATAACTGTAGATCTTTGTAGTAGAGCTGTGGCTTAGCTATAGAAAACAGGTAGGTAATTCATTAAAAGCCACTTTACCATAGAAAGCAGCAAATGAATTTTCAAACAAATGCTTAGCATTATATCCTATATGATAAATCTCCTGACTAATCTTGACCTTCTCAACTCCTGAAATTTATTATCTGCTCAACCACAGTGAAAGATATGTAAGTTATTAAAAATTACCTCTTAGTGGGGCACCTGGGTGGCACAGTCAGTTAAGCGTCTGACTCTTGGTTTCAGCTCGGGTCATGATCTCAGGTTGTGATCTGGGTTGTTATCTGGGTCGTAATCTCAGGATCCTGAGATGGAGCTCCCTTTGGGCTCTGCACTCAGTGCAGAGTCTGCTAAGCTTTCTCTCCCCCCTCCTTCTTTCTCCCTCCCCAGCATGCGCTCACATGTGCTCTCTCTCATTCAAATAAATAAATAAATATTTTTTAAAAAAAGAAATTACTTCTTAGATATTAAAAGATCTAATTGATAGTATTTCTTAACTACATTGAGAGTGTTTTTTTTTTAATTAGCGTTGAAAAATTTGATATTTATATCACTTTTATTTTTTTTTTTTTAAAGATTTTATTTATTTATTTGACACAGAGAGAGACAGCGAGAGCAGGAACACAAGCAGGGGGAGTGGGAGAGGGAGAAGCAGGCTTCCCGCCAAGCAGGGAGCCCGATGTGGGACTCGATCCCAGGACCCTGGGATCATGACCTGAGCCGAAGGCAGACGCTTAACGACTGAGCCACCCAGGTGCCCTTTATATCACTTTTAAATTCTCTTTGAATCACGTTTGTTTGTTTTAGTTTTTGGTTTTGGGTTTTTGTTTTGTTTTGGTTTGGTTTTTTGCTCCTCTATGAACTTTTAGATTTACATAAGGTGAGAAGAAACTTGTTACCTTACATCTCTTTATTTTCTAGAATTAAAAATATCCCTTCCTTATGCTTTTTTTCTTTTTTCTTTTTTTTTAAGATTTTATTTATTTATTTGACAGAGAGAGACACAGCAAGGGAGGGAACACAAGCAGGGGGAGCAGGAGAGGGAGAAGCAGGCTTCCCCGCGGAAAGCAGGGAAGCCAGATGCAGGGAGCCCGATGCAGGACTCGATCCCAGGACTCTAGGATCATGACCTGAGCCGATGGCAGATGCTTAACAACTGAGCCACCCAGGCACCCCCTTCCTTATGCTTTTATAAGTAATAGTATACTAGTACCTTTCCCTATTTTTTAAAGCAAATATAAACTATGAAAGTAATACTATTTTACACAAAGCAGATTATAAAATATCTTCACTTTCATGATAAACTGTCATAAATATCTTTTCTTACCACATTGTACTCACTTTATCATAATCTAAGAAATTTTAGAACTATTCTCTGGATTTAAATAAAATTTTAGCAGACCATTGGATGAAAGTCAAGCATACGGAAAATTATCTTCAAGATTTGCAATATTTCTTAAACTTTAGTTTAAAAAGTAATTCATCTTATCGTATAATAATAGCAGTAGTAAGCAATACTATCACAGACATGTTGGTTGAATAGCACTAATGTGGCTTATGAAACTGACTTGAGTTTAAGGGGTGAGCCTGATGGGCTGAACTGCAAAAGCATTAGCCTTGTCAGTAATTGGCTGAAGATTCATTATGTTGTCAAACTTTGGCTTTGAAACACAAAAAGAGGACTGTTGGAATCCTTGTTCTTCGTTGAGAGAATTTCTACCATCCTTGAAAAAAAGCCCTTTCTGCTATTGGCAATCATTCTACAATCATGAGGGGTGGTGTGAATTGCAGATGACAGAAGAATAGGAAAGAACATGGTTCCTCAGTAACATAATTGAGCCAGTGAGTCAATCAGCCCAGGAGCCTAGTTTCTTTCTAGCTTTCCTGTTAAATGAGCTAATAAACTTCTTTATTGTTTAAGCGAATTTTTTTTCAGTTTTCTGTCACTTATACCTGAAAATCCTGGTTGATAAAAAGCAGAAAGTGAAAGTCTCTCCTTCTACCTCCCTAACATACAACCCTAAGGTAATCATTGTTATCATTGTATATGAAATCTTTCATATCTTGTCTCGATTCATACAAAAATAGATTTGCCTCTCTCACTATATATATACATACACACACACATAGAGTGAGAGAGCTCTTTTGATGTAGTTATTATTATTATTATTTTAATAAATGGGATGAGAGTGTACACAATGATATGCATCAAGCTTTTTTTCACTTAACAATGTAAGATGGGCAATTTTCATATCACTATACATAATAGGAAACCCATTCTTTGTAATGACTGCACAGTATATCATTATGTGAGAGATCTTTTAATCCCTTTAGCAATTGCCCTAAAAATAGAAATTCAAATTGTTTTGAATTTTTTGCTATTTTGAGCAGCATAATAAGTACTTCTATACATATGTCTTTAAGAAAATGTGAAAATATTTCTTAGGATAGATTCATCACAATAAAAATGATGACTCTCCATTTTGATTGTTTTATTTATTCAGTTCAATAGTGGTGACTATACTGAGACACAAGGAGTTAAATAATTTGCTATCACAGAGCTGGTAAATGTCAGTATTTTGCTCAGGCCATTTGGTTTTAAAGCCATCACTCCCTTTTTTTTTTAAAGATATATTTATTTATTTTAGAGTAAGGGAAAGAAAGAGAAAGTGCACAGAAGCAGGGGCAAGAGCAGAGGGAGAGGAAGAGATAGAATCTCAAGCAGACTCCCCACTGTGTAGGGGCCTGATGTGGGGCTCAATCTCATGACCCTGAGATCATGACCTGAGTCAAAATCAAGAGTTGGACACTTAACTGACTGAGCCACCCAGGCATCCCCAGCGCTAGCACTTTTATGCATTATATTATCCCACCTCCTATTTAGGATTTTGTTTGGACGTACTTCTCTTTTTTAGATTTTATTTATTTATTTGACAGAGAGCACAAGCAGGGGGAGCAGAGAGGGAGAGGGAGAAGCAGGCTCCTTGCTGAGCAGGGAGCCCAAAGTGGGACTTGATCCCAGGACCCTGGGATCATGACCTGAGGCGAAGGCAGATGCTTAACCAACTGAGCCACCCAGGCACACCTGGAATTACTTTAGATTTATGAATAAATTTGGGAAGATTTATCTCTCTATTTCATATCTTCATTTTGGTTTTCCAGAAAAAAATATTGGGTTTCTTATCCATGTAGGCAAGACATTTCTCATTAAAAATAATCCTGGGTATTTTGTCCTTCATATTAGACCATTGTAATTATATTAAATTAGATGTTTTTAACAGGACCCCTAAGGAAAAAAAAAAAGGATAAAAAAGGCTATCTTCCTAAGACATCCATCTAACTTATGGAGAGAAATCTAAAGCATCATTTTATATTAAAATGGGATATATTATATAAAAACAGAGTTCACACAATTTGTTTCCATAAAATATAAGGCAAAGGTATTTTGTGTCCATACGTTAGTTAGCTATTGGTACAAAACAAATTAAATCTTGGAACTTATAGTGACAAGCACTTACTACTTCACACAGTTTCTGAGGTCAAGATTCTGATGAAGCTTAACAGGACGGTTCAATCTTGGGTCTTTCATAGGCTGCAGTCAAGCTGTTGACCAGGGCTGCAGTCATTTAGAGATAAAAGATCTGCTTCCCTGTCCGCTCACTCCCATAGCTGTTGACAAGAGGCTTCAGTCTCTGCTGCATAACCCTGTAGGATGATAAAGCTACTCAGCTACAAGCAAAAGCAATTTTTTTTTTTTTTTTTTTTTTACTGAAAAAGAGGGTAGAAGAGCCCAGCAAGCTGAGCCAAGGGTAATGGGGAACCACTCATAAAGAGAAGAACTGAGTATAATTAAGAAACATTCCCTGTAGGGAAACTGGTTACATGAGCCTGACTGGATTTCAAAATTTCTATGTGTCTTTTTTCCTCTCCTCCTTTCTGAGTGACACTATCTAGTGTGATTATCTTCTATGTTACCATTGTATGGACCATGTGTAAAGGGCTGGTAATTTACTTTTCTAGTTTATAGGCCTCTACACCCAACAACTGAGCCCAAGTAACTGCATGTGAGGGATCACACTGAGCATTATTCAGATGTGGGCTCTTAAACTTCACGTTTAGGCCTGATGACATAAAGAGATGAGACTTTTGGAGCCTTGAAAATGACATGAATTTATTTTGAATGTGGAAGGGGTGGATCATCATGGACCAGAAGAGATCATGGTAAAATGTTAAATGAGTCTAACTCCCAGTACCAGCCCTTGTGCAATCCCCTCCCATACTGAACCTAGGCTTGGTCCTATGACTTGATTTGGCTAATGCAGCATTTGGAAATTGATGCAAGCAGAGGATTGATAAGCATTTGCATTTTGGAGCTTGTCCTTTTGGAATATTCCTACTAAGAGCTTAGTCATCTAGCTGTAAGGTAGTATAGACCAGGCTACTGAATCTTTAGTGGTCACATTGGGATAAACCCTAAAGCACTAGAAACCATCTTGGACCTTCTAGCCCAAAGAAAGTCCAGCTGAAGGCAGCCACATGAGTAATTTTAACTATATCATATGGAGAGTAAAACTACCCAGATGAGCCCATATAGCACACAAAATGATCAGAAATAATTAATTAGTACTTAGTCTCGAAATTTTAGAGTGGCTTGTCACACAGCAATAGATAACTGAAACTTATTTTGAAAAACTCCTTACATGGAAGTTTTCTTAGTTTCCTAAACTACTTGAATAAGTGAAAATAGGCAAATTCTTTTTGTTTTTCCTACTAAGGTGTAACAGAGTGCAAGTGCAATTCCTAATGATCTAAGCAGAATTTTCCAAAGTTCTCTACATAAAGAAATTCATTGATAAATGGAGGATCTGGCTTTAAAAAAATCTGCTAGATATGCAATGAATTGTGACCTATTTACCTAATTAAGAGAGGTGATCACCCCAATACTGGCAGTTGTGAAGCAATTAACTAACAAAACCTGTTAAGCATCCTGCCAAAATAAAGTGCCTGACTAATAATTTTGATCATTTTCAGTTGCATCATCACCTTATGAAAGCTCATTAGAAATTTATCATTAAATGTGTAGATTGCTTTGAGTAGTATAGACACTTTTAAACAATATTTGTTCTTCTAATCCACGATCATGAAATGTTTTTCCACTTCTTTAATGCAATCCCTATCAAAATACCACCAGCAAACAATCCTGAAATTTGTAGAGGAGCCACGAAAAACCCCAAATAGCCAAAACAATCTTGAAAAAGAAAAGAAAAGTTGGAGGCATCACAATTCCAGACTTCAAGTTATATTACAAAGTTGTAGTGATCAAGACAGTATGGTATACTGGCACAAAAATAGACACATAGATCAATGGAACAGAATAGAAAATCCAGAAGAGAATCCACACCTATATGGTCAATTAATCTTCAACAAAGCAGGAAAGAATACCAATGGGAAAAAAGTCTCTTCAATAAAAGGTACTGGGACACCTGGACAGTGACATGCAGAAGAATGAAACGCCCACTTTCTTATACCATACGCAAAAATAAATTCAAAATGGATGAAAGACCTAATGTAAGACAGGAAACCATCAAAATCCTAGAGGAGAACACAGGCAGTAACCTTTTTGACATCAGCCAAAGCAACTTCTTACTAGACATGTCTCCTGAGGCAAGGGAAACAAAAACAAAAACTATTGGGACTTCATCAAAATAAAAAGCTTCACAGAGAGGGAAACAATCAACAAAACTAAAAGACAACCTTCAGAATGGGAGAAGATATTTGCAAATGACATATCTGATAAAAGGTTAGTATGTAAAATATATTAAGAAAACATAAAATTCAACACCCACAAAAATGAATAATCCAGTTAAAAAATGGGCAGAAGATAGGAATAGACATTTTTCCAAAGAAGACATCCAGATGGCTAACAGACACATGAAAAGATGCTCAACATCACTCATCATCAGGGAAATACTACAATGAGATACGACCTCACACCAGTCAGAATGGCTAAAATCAACAACACAAGAAACAACAGGTGTTGGTGAGGATGCAGAGAAAGGGGAACCTTCTTACACCGTTGATGGGAATGCAAGTTGGTACAGCCACTCTGGAAAACAGTATGGAGATTTTTCAGAAAGTTAGTATAGAACTACCCTATGATCCAGCAATTACTCTATGAGATATTTACACAAAGGTTAAAAAATATTGAATTGAAGGGATATATGCACCCCAATGTTTATAGCAGCATTGTGAACAATAGACAAATGATAGAGCCCAAATGTCCATCGACTGATGAATGGATAAAGAAGAAGTGGTATATACATATACAGTGGAATATAACTCAGCTACCAAAAAGACTGAAATCTTGTAATTTGCAACGTGGATGGAACATATTATGGAGAGTATTAGCTAAGCGAAATAAGTCAGTCAGAGAAAGCCAAATACCATATGATTTCACTCACATGTGGAATTTAAGAAACAAAACAGATGAACACAGTGGGGGAAAAAAGAGAGGCAAACCATAAAACAGACTCTTTACTATAGAGAACAGAGGGTTACTAAAAGGGAGGTGGGCAAGGGGATGGGTTAAATGGGTGATGGATACTAAGGAGGGCACTTGTGATGAGCACTGGGTGTTGTATGTAAGTGATGAATCACTAAAGTCTAAACCTAAAACTAATATTACACTGTATGTTAACCAACCAGAATTTAAATTAAAAAAGACATTTATCAAACATCTTATTTTTTTTATATTTTATTTATTTATTTTAACAGAGAGAGAGAGACGGGGAGAGAGGGAACACAAGCTGGGGGAGTGGGAGAGGGAGAAGCAGGCTTCCCACGGAGCAGAGAGCCCGGGACCCTGGGACCATGACCTGAGCCGAAGGCAGATGCCCAACTGATTGAGCCACCCAGTCGCCCCTCAAACATTTCTTAATTTTAATTGTTTGCATTTCTTCAATATTGGTTGTGATCTCTCCTCTTTCATTTACGATTTTATTTATTTGGGTCCTTTCTCTTTTCTTCTTAATAAGTCTGGCTGGGATTTATCAATCTTAATTCTCTCAAAGAACCACTCCTGCTTTCATTGATCTGTTCTACTGTTTTGTTTTTGTTTTTGTTTTTTTTTATTTCTATGTCATTGATTTCTGCTCTAATCTTTATTATTTCTCTTCTCCTGATGAATTTAGGCTTTATTTTTTGTTCTTTTTCCAACTCCTTTAGGTGTAATGTTAGGTTGTGTATTTGAGACTTTTCTTATTTCTTGAGGAAGGCCTGTATTGCTATATACTTCCATCTTAGGACCATCCCAAAGGTTTTGCACTATTGTGTTTTCATTTTCATTTGCTTCCATGCATTTTTTAATGCTTCTTTAATTTCCTGGTTAACCGATTCATTCTTCAGTAGGATGTTATTTAACCTCCATGTATTTGTGGTCCTTCCAAATTTTTTCTTGTAGTTGACCTCAAGTTTCATAGCATTTTGGTCTGAAAATGTGTATGGTATGATCTTAATCTTTTTGTACCAATTGAGACCTGATTTGTGACCCAGTATGTGATCTGTTCTGGAGAATGTTCCATGTGCACTCAAGATGAATGTGTATGAAATGCTCTGAATATATCTGTTAAGTCCATCTGGTCCAGGGTGTCATTCAAGCCCTGTTTCCTTGTTGATCTTCAGCTCAGATGATCTGTCTGTTGCCGTGAATGAGGAGTTAAAGTCCCCTACTATTATTGTATTATTATCAATGAGTTTCTTTAATTTTGTTATTAATTGGCTTATATATTTAGCTGCCAAGAAATTTTTTGTTTGAAAATTTTAAGTGTAATATAAGTCAATGTTGCAAATAATAGTAAAAAGTCAGAGAAATTGGGCGCCTGGGTGGCTCAGTTGGTTAAGCGACTGCCTTCGGCTCAGGTCATGATCCTGGAGTCCCGGGATCAAGTCCCGCATCGGGCTCCCTGCTCGGCGGGGAGTCTGCTTCTCCCTCTGACCCTCCCCCCTCTCATGTGCTCTCTCTCATTCTCTCTCTCACAAATAAATAAATAAAATCTTTAAAAAAAAAAGAGAAATTGCATGTTTTAGTATTCATATTAATTTTATTCTAAGGTTATAAAAAACTGATACTTTACTATGATCTTATAAAGTTGACATTTGTTTTCATAAATTCAGTTTTAACAGAAAAGTTATTTGAGCTGTTTTACTTTATTTGTTGGTCTAATTGAGTAATGCTTCCTAGAAGAGAAGAAAATCCAGGAAATATATATCAGCTCAGCAAAAAATCCTTACAAAGTTTCATTCCATAAATGTATAAAATAATATGATCATTCACAACAGGAGATTCAGAGAATACTTGGTACACATTGCAAAATGTAAATCTCTAAGATTTCTCATAAATACTTGCTTAAATAAAAATATATTCAATATTTAATATTTTGGGTTAGCCTATATAAAAACATAATTGTTTTACATTATTGAGAAACAATTGTGCCAGCTATTAAGATAAATCTTTCAGTTATCTACTGCTACTTTCAAAAACTTCAATTAAGTTTAATTTTCCTTATAATTACAAATAATCTATTTTTCAAATAATATGTAAATAAAAATCATGAGAGAGTTAAACAAGAACAGAATGATACCTTGAAAAATCTGCGTCTAAATCTGAATCTGAACAAAAGTATCAAAGGATATGCTTGGTATATACCTAAGTGCTTTTAAATTTGTGATTTATTTAGATATCTGCATTCTCATCTCTAAGTTACCTTGTCTGTAATTACTTATGCTAGCTAATGTGATAAGAGAAATGAAAGAGCTTTATAGACCATGAAAATTCTTTGTTCTTCAAATACAAAATATCATTACCATTATATATGATGAAACTTTTAGTAACTATTTCAAAAATGTTACTTGTTTGAATATTTCATAAACCTCTTATCTTTCTTTGAGTACCCCAGAGTAGTAAACAAATCATTTTCTCTCAGGTGGCAGTTTTTTATAGAAAAGAGGGAATCAGTGTTCAATTGAGAAAGAAGAATCAGACTCTATGAAGTCAGAGAGCTCTGACACATTAATCCTGGGCTGGTTGCCTACACTACGAAGCTTCATTGCACATACAGAAGAAAGAAATGTAAAGATAATGCATATAAAGCACATAACCAGCATCTGCTACAGAGTAGGTACACGACAATTGCTAACACTCATTTGTTCTTCCACATGAAATTTTAAGGTTGGGTTTCCTGGTTATCTTTAATCATATTTTGAGGTTGAAATGTGTTTAGGTCATCCAGGTGGAGATGTTACCCTCAAGAAAGTAACACTGTAGGTTCTAGGCTATCTTTAAATATATTTGCAAGTCTTCAATTCAACTCTTAGTAGTTCTTCAGGACTCTTAGCCTTCCTTAATGCTCAAGGCTGGGTTTAGTATCCCTTCTTTCTATTCTTATATGATTTTGTGTTTATTCCTAGGAAAGCCTGTTGTATTGTAATTATTTGTTTTCTTTCCCTGCTTCTCTGTAACTGTAAACTCTATGTCCTGTGCATCACCGTACTCCACATGCCCAGCACAGTATCTAGCACAGAGAAATACATAATTGTTAAATGTATGGACTGGTTAAATATTTTATCAGGGTTGTTTGTATCTCTGCATAAAGTCCGACTCTCTCCTTCCATTTACAAGATACTGTCTCTGTGCAAGGTAAATGGATCTAATTTCATCCCTTGCTTCATCCTGTCTGAGGTGGCCAGGGCTTCTTTCCACTCATTTTTAGATTACTTGTTTGAATTTCAAATCTAACATTTATTAACTGTGCAAATTTGAGACAGTTACTTAACTTCTTTGTGCATTACTTTCCTCATATGTAAAATGACTGTAATTTTAATAATAGCTAATAATAGGATTTTGTGAAAATTAAACGATTTACATGCATAAGTGAACCAGTATATTTAGGACACTGCCTAGTATGAAATAGGTGGCTATAGTTTCTCCCGCATGCTCTTCCAACACCACTGATCTTAGTCTAAATTAAATGTAAGTGGGATCCTTCTATAATTAATGACTCAGTTTTATTTATAAATAATTTAATCCTAAAGTCATGAGAAGGGGTGTATCTTGGCAAAAGGGTTCAACAGATACAGCTTTTCTTATGCATGTATGTATGTGTCTGTGTATGTACTTTTCGATCAAGGGTGTGAGAAGAGGGATATATATGCTAAAAACTGTTATTTCATAGTTGTAAAACTCTAGTCATAGGAACCATCTAATAAAATAATTTTTAAAAATGTTGATTTGGACAAACTAATATAATACATAAGTATTAATAAAATACATATATTTAAAAGAGAGTTTAACTAAACAATTCCATTCATTTTACTCCGTTACAGATTTTTCTACTAATTTTATTCTTATAGTGTTATGAGGGTGAATATATTTAGTGGAATTTTTATTGTATTATGATTATGACTTTATTATGCTTTCTACTTTTTCTATTTTTAAATAACACTGTGTCTACACATGCAAAGTACAGTGGATAACTGAAACAAGTGTCTATATATTCTAGATTTAAAAAATCCTTTGGTTTCAATTATCTAAATCTGGGCTCTCCAATGCAGTAGTCATAGACCACATGTGGCAATTGAATACTTGAAATGTGGCTGGTATGAATTCAGATGTTCTGTAAGTGTACAAAAAGAGAGTTTGTAGACTTAATCAAAAATTGTAAAATAGCTCATTAATAGTTTTTATATTGATTAGATATTGAAATTACATTTCAACCTATTAGGTTAAATAAAATATATTATTAAAATTAATTTTACTTTTTTCTTTTTCCTTTTTTTGACGTGACTACTAAAACATTTGAAATTACATATGCAGCTCACATTATATTTCTATTGGACATCACTGATCTGACTAGTTTATTTTTTTTTAAGATTTTATTTTTATTTGACAGAGAGAGAGAGAGCACTCACGCGCACACGCACAAGCAGGGGGAGCTGCAGGCAGAGGGAGAGGGAGAAGCAGACCCCTCCGCTGAGCAGGGAGCCCGCTGTGGGGCTCAATCCCAGGACCCTGAGATCATGACCTGAGCCGAAGGCAGACGCTCAACTGACTCAGCCACCCAGGCGCCCTGATCTGGCTAGTTTAAAAGAAAAATGTATCTTTTTTTTATTTTGTTGGTTGAGAGGGAAAACTCTTTAATTGTCCATTATCTTGTGAGTAGTTTAAACACAATCTAAAATACTGTATTTCTTTCTAAAACTGATGTTTGACAGAGTAAAATAATTATATATGTTTTACGTCTAAAAGGGCAAGAAGTCCAACCCAGATATTTTTATAATTATAATGTCCTGTCAAGTACACAAGTTCCCAGATTCTCACCCCTAATTTTTTCCTCTAATTTGCAATCTATGCTGATATCAATGCACGGATAGATTGCATACATACATATATAAATGAAGGGAAAGGGAAAGCTCTTCCTTACATTAGATTGACAACTAATAAATGTAGAAGAATTAGAAAAATCTCCATTTGCGATCATTATAATGATAATTTATTCAGACAAGAATGAATCATCCATGACTACTAAAATGATTGGGTAAAAATTTGCTGAGGACAAAGATATTTAAATAGGTAAACAAATAGCAAAATTATTTATTACAAATGGAAAAATGTAACTTTGTAACAGAGAATCCTAGCAAAAACTGCCCCAGCCAAGTGATCAAAGGTAACAAACATCACCAGTAATGGAATCAACATGATGCTGATATGTTGTAAAGAAAACAAAGACTCACTTCTGTGATATTCCTGTTCAAATGCAGAAGTTGAATTAATTATGAGGGAATATTAGATAACCCCAAATGAAGAACACTCTACAACAGAATTGGCCTGTACTCTTCAAAATATTAGAAGTCATGAGGGGGTGCCTGGGTGGCTCAGTCAGTTGAGCCCTGGACTCTGGGGTGATCTCAGAGTCCTGGGATCCATTGGGCCTGGTTGTTCTCAGCACTCAGCAGGGAGGCTGCCTGAGAATTCTCTCCCTCTCCGTCTGCCCCTCCCCTCCCCCCCTTTCTTGGGTGTGATCTCTCTCTCTCTCTCTAGAATAGATAAATAAATCTTTAAAAAAAAATCTTAGATGTCATGAAAGATAAGGGAAGGCTAAGGAACTATTGAAAGAACCCAAGAGACATTTGGCCTATTGCAATATATAATCCTGGACTAGATCCTGGATAAAAAGAAAAACTTTTTTTTGCTATATGAAGTGTGTTGAGATAATTGGTAAAATGTGAATGGAGCCTGTGAGTTTGTTGGTAGTATTGCATCAGTGTTTATTTTCAGATTTGAATGATTATGCTGTGGCTACATACAAGATGTCCTAGCCTTTTGGGAAATATTGAAGCATGCAAGAATAATGGGAAAAATGGAACTTACTCTCTACTGAACTACTGAACTTTGGTTCAGACAAAAACATGACATACACACATATATAGACATGCACACATGCAGAGAGACAGAGAGACAGAATGATAAGGCTAATGTGGTAAAATATTAACATTTGGCATTTTACTTAGGTGAATTCTTTGCTCTATTTTTGTGCCTTGTCTATAAATCTAAAATTATTTCACAATAAAAAGTTTTTAAAACACTTAAGTGGCATCCAAGGTAAACCTTGGGAAAGTGCAGGTAACTTCTTCTCTGAGATCAGAGGAAAGCTATTTTAGAATGGACAGGAAGCACCTAATGATACGCAAATATTCTGAAAAATATTAGAGCCAGTAATTTACTTTGCTTAAGCTCCTGCAATGCCCTTTTCTGATCATATGCAAAGGTGGGGAAATCTCTCTTAAAATGCTCTTTCTTTGAGCTTAGAAAAGAGAGAAAAGTTTTACTGCATTTTCCTTTTTGATTAATCTCAGTCAGCTCAAATAAGAGGAGCTCAAATAAGCCTTTTCCAAGGTAAATAGCTAGCTTCACAGACATCCTTACTTCCTTAGCGTTGCCATCTGTGTTTTGTAGGGCTTCTCCACACTCTTCTTTGGCACCTTTTGAGAAGGTTTGTGGGGAATGGAAGGAATGTGTAAGTGCTCTTGGGAAAACTATCCTTTGCTTACTTTTTAGATTTTACATCTCTAAAACTATTTTACTTTTTTAAAATGTCCTTTCAATGTAGAATCTATAATCTGAACCAAATACCCACTTATTTTAACTTGACCTTCAGAGCATCTTTCTTTATTATGATCCCATCACTATAAAATAAAATTGCATCTTAAAACAGAAAATAAACTGGGCGCATGGGTGGCTCAGTTGGTTAAGCGACTGCCTTCGGCTCAGGTCATGATCCTGGAGTCCCGGGATCGAGTCCTGCATCGGGCTCCCTGCTTGGCGGGGAGTTTGCTTCTCCCTCTGACCCTCCTCCCTCTCGTGCTCTCTGTCTCTCATTCTCTCTGTCTCAAATAAATAAATAAAAATCTTAAAAAAAAAAAAACAGAAAATAAACTAATAAGCATAGTTATCAAGATAACCCCATTAAGCCTTTTATAAGTTCCTTGTTATTTGAAACCAATAACAATCTCTTAAAGGTTGATTCATTCCTTTGTTATTAAATGTTTTGTTCAAAATGTTGCTTAGTTAGCAGTAGTAAGACAAGAAACTTAGCAACAATTTTTAGATGTACGTTAAATTCTAACAAAACAACAAAAAATATCCAGAAATGATTCTTTTTTTTAATCTTTTTTTTTTTAAGATTTTATTTATTATTTGACAGAGAGAATGAGAGAGAGAGAGCACATGAGAGGGGGGAGGGTCAGAGGGAGAAGCAGACCCTCCGCTGAGCAGGGAGCCTGATGTGGGACTCGATCCCAGGACACCAGGATCATGACCTGAGCCGAAGGCAGTCGCTCAACCGACTGAGCCACCCAGGCGCCCCAGAAATGATTCTAAATTAGATAATACAAAAATCTGAGTCTAGAAAAAATTCTAAAATAGATAGTAAAGCATTGTGTATGAGGACAGCCTCTGGCATTTCCTCTCCTCGTGACACTAGACAAACCATTTGGTCTTTGAGCCTTAAACATAAGATAAAGAAGTGGAAACAAATCTAATCCTTTGAATTTATTGCTCTATATGTAATTTGAAGAGTCCTAAAACTTCTTGAAAATGCAGTGGTCTATTTTTTTTTCTTAACATATATTGCATTATTTGTTTCAGAGGTACAGACCTGAGATTCAACAGAAGAAGAAGGTAGCGGGAGGGGAAGAATGAAGCGGGGGAAATCGGAGGGGTAGACGAACCATGAGAGACGATGGACTCTGAAAAACAAACTGAGGGTTCTAGAGGGGAGGGGGGTGGGAGGATGGGTTAGCCTGGTGGTGGGTATTGAGGAGGGCACATTCTGCATGGAGCACTGGGTGTTATGCACAAACAATGAATCATGGAACACTTCATCTAAAATTAATGATGTAATGTATGGGGATTAATATAAGAATAAAAAAAAAAATTTTTTTAAAAGAGAAAATGCAATGGTCTAATCCTAATTTACATTTTTAAACCTCCAAATACTTTGCTGAATTTCCAATAGATTTTATAAGGCCTTTTCCTGAGTTTTGCTATTTAAGAAATTACTCATTATCAAACTACTTTATGTGACACAAATAGAATTTTATAATATGCATTTCATATAAAATTTAATAGAAAAATGCAGATGACTTACAGTTCAGTTCTGGAGGTATAGTATTCCCAGTGACCTATTTACTAAATAAAATTCAGCTACTGTTATGCTCTATACCGCACAGAAGACTATAAACAAACAAACAAACAGAAAATCCATTTTTAGTTCATTTGAATCACATTTTACTCATCTTTATTCAGCAGGGAAAAACAAAATCCAAACCTCTTTAGTAATAATGTTATTTCTTAGGAGATGCAAAAATAGTTTTGACATTTTTTACCCTATCAAGGACAAGAATAACTGAATATTACTGAATGAAAAAAGATTGCCCATACTATGTGGCTTATCCTGAAAGTAAAACAACAAACCAATCAGGTTTCATTTTCCAAGGACAGGATTTCCTCTCTTTCTCAGGTTTTTTCTTTTTTTTATTAAACTTTTTATAGAAATAATACACAGAGTTCCTGTGTACTCTTTTCAGTGTTCGCCTAATGGAACCTCTTGCAAAACTACAATGCAATATCACAACAAGAATATTAACATTCAGGGCGCCTGGGTGGCTCAGTTGGTTAAGCGACTGCCTTCGGCTCAGGTCATGATCCTGGAGTCCCGGGATCGAGTCCCGCATCGGGCTCCCTGCTCGGCAGGGAGTCTGCTTCTCCCTCTGACCCTCCTCCCTCTCATGCTCTCTGTCTCTCATTCTCTCTCTCTCAAATAAATAAATAAAATCTTTAAAAAATAAAAAAAAAAATAAAAACTCATGAAGAATATTAACATTCATACAGTCAAGATACAGAATATTTCTATCACTACTATGATCTCTCATGTTATCCTTTTATAACCATATTTATTTCCCTCACTCCTTAACCTTTGTCAACTACTAATCTGTTCTTCATTCTATAATTTTGTCATTTCAAAAATATCTCATAAATAATGTTCTCACTCAGCATAATTCTCTGTAGGTTTATTATCAATAGTCTATTCTTTTTTATTGCTAAGTAATATTTCATGGCATGAGGGTATCACAATTCATTTCACTACCACCCATTGAAGAGCAATCTCCATTGTTTCTGGTTTGGGGCTATTAGGAATAAAAATGATATAAACGTTTTTGTACAGATTTGGTATGAATGTAAATCTTCATTTCCCTAGGATAAATGCCTAGGCGTGTGTAATTGCTTGATCATATGGTAGTTGCATGTTTAATGTTATAAGAAACTACTAAACTGTTTTCAAGAATGACTGTACTATTTTTTTATTTTCATCAGCAATATACGAACAAACTAGGTGTTCTGCATCATCACCAGCATTGGTGTTGTCACTGTTTTTTATATTTGACATTTTTGTAGGCATAGAGTGATCTCTAACTGTGGTTTTAATGTGCATTTCTCTAATAGATGACGGTGTTGAACTCTTTCTGTGCTTACTTGCCCTCTGTGTATCCTTTTTTTTAAGAATTTTTATTTATTTATTTGACAGAGAGAGAGCACAAGCAGGCAGAGTAGCAGGTAGAGAGAGAGAGGGAGAAGCAGGCTCCCCACTGAGTAAGGACCCAGGACCCTGAGATCATGACCTGAGCCGAAGGTAGTCGCTTAACCAACTGAGCCACCCAGGTGCCCCTCTGCATATCCTTTTTAAAGAAATTTCTTTCCATGTCTTTTGCCCATTTTCTTTTCTTTCTTTCTTTTTTTTTTTTTTTTTTTGCCCATTTCCTAATTGGAGTTTGTTTTAACTTTCGAGTTGTTTTTTTGTTTATTTATTTGTTTGAGTTTTAAGTGTTATTTATATATTCTACATTGTAATTCTTTATTGGAAATTTGTTTGTAAATATTTTCTCCACTCTGTAGCTCATCGCTTCATTCCCTTAACAGGGTCTTTCCAGAGTGAATTTTTTTTTAATTTAAATGAAGACAACTTACTGGGGAGCCTGGGTGGCTCAGTCCTTAAGCATCTGCCTTCGGCTCAGGTCATGGTCCCAGGATCCTGGGATCGAACCCCGCATTGGGCTCCCTGCTCAGCCGGGAGCCTGCTTCTCCCTCTCCCACTCCGCCGCCTGTGTTCCCTCTCTAGCTGTCTCTCTCTCTCTGTCAAATAAATAAATAAAAATCTTTAAAAAATAAATAAATAAAAATAAATGAAGACAACTTACCAAATCTGTATTCATGGATTGTCTTTTTGATATTATATCTAAAGACTCTATGTCTAGCTTTAGAGCCTTAGGATTTGTTCTTAATGTCTTTCTAAAAGTTTTGTGGTTTTGCATTTTTACGCTTAGGTCATTGTTCCATCCTGAGATAATTCTCTTTTTTTCTTTTCTTTTTCTTTCTTTGATTTACTTGTTTATTTGTTTTTGCCTATGGATGTCCAATTGTTCCAGCACCATGTGTTGAAAAGACTTTCTTCCATCCAGTTGCCTTTTCACCTTCATCATAAATTAGTTGAGCATATTTGTGTAAGATATTTCTGGATTCTCTGTTCTGTTGAATGACATTAAATGTGTCTGTCCTTCTGCCAATACCATAGAGTCTTGATTAATGTAGTATATAAAAAATCTTAAAGTCAGATAATTAGTCCCACTTTATTCTTCCTTATCAAGACAGTTTTCAGCTATTCTTTGTCTTTGTATATAAGTTTTAGAACAATGTAATCTATATTAATGAAATGTATTGCTGGAATTTTGATAGGAATTGCATTAAACCTGTTTATCAATTTGGAGAGATTGATATATTTACTACTTTTAGTCTTGCAACTCCTGAATACAGTATGACTCTCCATTTTTTAAAGATTTTTTTTCTATTTATTTTATTAGCACTGTGTAGTTTTCAGCATGCATGTTCTGGACATGTTTTGTTATATTTCACAAATTTTTTTTTAAACAACAATAAATGGTATTGCTCACTTGCTCATTGCTAGTATATAAAAATACAACTGATTTTTGTGTTTATCTTGTTTTCTATGGCCTTGCTGAACTCATTTATGAGTTCTAGAAATTTTCTGGTGGATCCCTTGGAATTTTCTATGTAGATAATCATGTCATCTGCAAATAAGGGCAATTTTATTTCTTCCTTTTTGATCTGTATGTTTTTTCTTTTCTTGCCTGTTTGCACTGGCTAGAATGTTTAGCGCCATGTTGGAGAAGAGTAGTGAGAGTAGGCATCCTTGGCTTGTATCTGATTTTTTTTTCCTTCGCTTTTATTTATTTATTTTAGAGAGAGAGAGACCACAAGTGGGGAGGAAGCAGAGGGAGAGGGACCGAGAATCTGAAGCAGACTCCATGCTGAGTACAGACCAGGGTTCCGTCTCACAACCACGAGATCATGACCTGAGCCAAAACCAAGAGTCAGACGCTTAACTGAGCCACCCAGGTGCCCCACCTTGTATCTGATTTTAAAGGGGAAGACATTCCATCTTTCACCATTGAGTAGGTTAGCTATAGATTTTTGTAGCTGCTTTTTATTCAATTGAAATTCCACTCAACTCATATTTTCTCAGACTTTTTTTTATCATGAATGGGTGTTGAATTTTGTCAAATGACTTTTCTGCATTGATTTATATATGTCTGTGTGAGTTTTCTTCTTTAGCCTGCTTAATATGGGGTAGTACAGTGATTGATTTTCAAATATTGAACCAGCCTCACAACCTTGGAATAAATCCCAGGTAGTCCTAATGTACAATTATTTTTAAGTATTGCTGAATTCTATTTGTTAAAACACTATTACGGGCTTTCGCATCTATATGTATATAAGGGATTTAGGTCTGTAGCTTTCTTTTTTCTTTTTTTTGTATTCTTCTTGTCTGGTTTTGGAATCAGGTTAATATTATTCTTTTTAAAAATTGAATTGGGAAGTATGCCCTCCTCTTTTATTTTCTGGAAAAGATTGTGTAGAATCAATGTTAGTTCTTTAAATATTTGTTAGCATTCTCCAGTGAAATGACCTGGCCCTGGAGATTTCTTTCTGACTATAGATTCAATTATCTTAATAGTTGGAGAGCCATTCAAATTATCTATTTCATATTTGGTGAGTTGCAAACTATGTTTTTCAAAAACCTAGTCTGTAATTGTCGAAGATGTCAAACTTACAGGGGCAGCATTTTTCATGGTATTCTTTTATCACTTGGATGCCTGCAGGATCTGTTTCATTCTCTATTTCATTCCTGATATTAGTAATTTATCTTTTCTCTTTTTTGTCAGTCTTGCTATAGTTGTCAATTTTATTGATCTTTTCACAGAATTAGCTCTTTAGTTCATTAATTTTCTCTATTGATATTGATTGCTGCTTTTATATTTACTATTTCCTTCCTTTTGCTGACTTTCAGTTTATTTACCTCTTCTTTTTTCTAGGTTCTTGAGGTAGGGCTTAGATTATTGAATTGAGAATTTTACCTGTCAGCACTAAGTTAGCTTTCCCAATGAATTTTGATGCTGTTGTATTTTCATTTTCATTCAGTTCAATGTATTTTTTCTTTTACATTTCCCTTGAGACTTTCATTTTCAGACCTGTAGATTATTTAGATGTGTTTTGTTTCCAAATTATTATAGATTTCCCTGTTACTTTTCTATTATTAATTTCTAATTTGATACCACTGTGTTCAGAGAACACACTCTGTGTGATTTCAATTATTTTTAACATGATTTATTTATTTTTATTTGAAAGAGAGAGAGAGCATGAATGGAGGGCAGGGCAGGGGCAGAGGGAGAAGCAGGCTCCCTGCTGAGTAGGGAGCCCAATACAGGGCTTGATCCCAAGACCCTGGGATCATGACCTGAGCTGAAGACAGATGCTTAAATGACTGTGCCACCCAGGCACCCTTCTTTTATCTATTTTATTTTTATTGTAAGACAGCCTGTAATTTTGTATTTGGCCGAGTAATATGCCATTTTATATATACCACTTCTTCATTATCCATTCATCAGTCGATGGACACAGGATGTTTCCACAATTTGGCTATTGTTGATAATGCTGCTATAAACATTGTCAGGGTGCATGTATCCCCTCGAATTAGTATTTTTTGTATCCTGTGTGTAAATATCTCATAGAGTAATTTCTAGATCATAGGGTAGTCCTATACTAACTTTCTGAAAAATCTCCATACTGTTTTCCAGAGTGGCTGCACCAGCTTGCATTCCCACCAACGGTGTAAGAGGGTTCCCTTTTCTCTGAATCCTGTTTCTTGTGTTGTTTTGATTTTAGCCATTCTGACTGGTGTGAGGTGGTATCTCATTGTAGTTTTGATTTGTATTGCCCTGATGATGAGTGATGTTGAATATTTTTTCATGTGTCTGTTGGCCATTTGGATGTCTTCTTTGGAAAAATGTCTACTCCTGTCTCCTGCCCATTTTTTAACTTGATTATTCATTTTTGTGGGTGTTGAATTTTATGTTTCTTATATATTTCAGATACTAACCTTTTATCAGATATGTCATTTGCAAATATCTTCTCCCATTCTGAAGGTTGTCTTTTAGTTTTGTTGATTGTTTCCTTCACTGTGAAGAAGCTTTTTATTTTGACGAATTCCCAATAGTTTATTTTTGTTTTTGTTTCCCTTGCCTCAGAAGACATATCAAGAAAGAAGTTGCTATAGATGATGTCAAAGAAGTTAGATATTTCACTTCTTTGGTTAGGTTTATTCCTAGGAATCTTATGGTTTTGGGTGTAATTGTAAATGGGATTGATTCCTTAATTTCTTTCTGCTGCTTCATTATTGGTATATATGCAACAGATTTCTATACATTGATTTTATATCTCATAACTTTACTGAATTCATTTATCAGTTCTAGCGTTTTTTGGTGGAGTCTTCTGGGTTTTTGAAATATATTATCACGTCATCTGCAAATAGTGAAAGTTTGACTTCTTCCTTGCTGACTGGGATGCGTTTTATTCCTTTTTGTTGTCTGTTTTGCTGTGGCTAGGACTTCCAGTATTATGTTGAATAAAAGTGGTGAGAGTGGACATCCCTGTGTGATCCTGACCTCAGGGGAAAGGCTCTCAGTTTTTCCCCATGCAGTATGATGTTATCTGTGGGTTTTTCATATATGGCCTTTATAATGTCGAGGTATGTTCCCTCTAAAGCTGCTTTGTTGAGGGTTTTTATCAGGAATGGATGATGTACTTTGTCAAATGCTTTTTCTGCATCTATTGAAATGATCACTTTCTTTTATTAATGCGATGTATCATGTTGGCTGATTTGCAAATATTGAACCACCCTTACAACCAAGGAATAAATCCCACTTGATCGTAGTGAGTGATTTTTTTAATGTATTGTTGGATTCGGTTTGCTAGTATTTTACAGAGGATTTTTGAATCTATGTTCATCAAGGATATTGGCCAGTAGTTCTCTCTTTTTTTTAGTGGTATCTTTATCTGGTTTTGGTATCGGGGTAATGCTGGCCTCATAGAATGAATTTGGAAGTTTTCCTTCCTTTTCTATTTTTTGAATAGTTTGAGAAAAATAAGTATTAACTCTTTAAATGTTTGGTAGAATTCACCTGTGAAGCCATTCTGGTCCTGGACTTTTGTTTGTTGAGAGTTTTTGATTACTGATTCACTTTCTTTGCTGGTTACCAGTCTGTTTGAGTTTTCAATTTCTTCCTGTTTCAGTTTTGGTAATTTATATGTTTCTAGGAATTTATCCGTTTCAGGTTGTCCAATCTGTTGGCGTACAGTTTTTCACAATATTCTCTTACAATTGCTTGTATTTCTCTGATGTTGTTTATTTCTCCTTTCATTGTGATTTTATTTATTTGAGTCCTCTTTGCTTTTTGATAAGTGTGACTAGAGGCTTATCAATTTTTTTTCAAAGAACCAGCTTCTGGTTTTGTTGATCTGTTTTATTGTGTTTTTAGTTTCTATATCATTCATTTCTGTTCTAATCTTTTGTATTTCCTACCTTCTGCTGGCTTTAGGCTTCATTTGTTGTTCTTTCTCTAGTTCCTTTAGCTGTAAGGTTAGGTTGTTCATATGAGATTTTTCTTGCTTCTTCAGGTAGGCATGTGTTGCTATTACTTCCCCTTAGGACCACTTTTGCAGCATTCCAAAGGTTTTGGGCCCTTGTGTTTTCATTTTCATTTGTTTCTATGTATTTTTTAAATTTTTTCTTTGATTTCCTGATTGATCCATTCATTGTTTAATAGTATGTTGTTTAACCTCCATGTATTTGTGGTCTTTTCAGATTTTTTTCTTGTGGTTGACTTCTAATATCAGAGTGTTGTGGTCAGAAATGGTGCATGGTATGATTGCAATCTTTTTGTATCTGTAGAAGCCTGTTTTGTGACTTGCTATGTAATCTATTCTGGAGAATGTTTATGTGCCCTTGAAAGGAATGTGTATTCTGTGTTTTAGGGTGAAATCCTCTTAAGTCTATCTGGCCCAGTGTGTTATTCAAAGCCATTGTTTGCTCATTTATTTTCTGTTTAGATGATCTGTTTTATGATGTAAGTGGAGTGTTAAAGTCCCCTACTAGTATTGTATTATTATCAAATAGTTCCTTTATGTTCATTACTAATTGTTTTATATATTTGGGTCCTCCCATACTGGATGCATAAATATTTATAATTGTTATATCTTCTTGTTGGATTGTCCCCTTTGTTATAATATAGTGCCCTTTTTGTCTTTTGTTACAGTCTTTGTTTTAAAGTCTAGTTCGTCCAATATAAGTATTGCTACTCTGGCTTCCTTTTGACATCCATTTGCATGATAAATGTTTTTCCATACCCTCACTTTCAATCTGCATGTGTCTTAAGGTTTAAAATGAAACTCTTGTAGGCAGCATATAGATCGGTCTTATTTTTTTTTTTTTAATCCATTCTGATACCCTATGTCTTTTGATTGGAGCACTTAGTCCACTTACATTCAGAGTGATTATTGATAGATATGAATTATCTGTGCCTTCTTGGGTGGAACCCAGTGTGCTGGGACTGAAGCAAGTGTGACTGAGGAAGGCATTTCCACTGGAGTGCAGGGGGGTGGGGCTTCATGTATGCAAGTTAGGCAGCCAGTGTCTCTGATGCTCTGCTTCCTGTAGGTGGCTCTGTGTTTATGCTGGGGTGGGTGAGGAAAATGACACCAGCCAGCAACTTTGTTCCCAGAGAGGTGTCTTTTTGAATGCTACCTCTGAGTGATGTGCTCTGAAAAGAGCGACTAATTTCCCCATTGTGTGTCCCAGACATTCTTCAGATCACTGTTTCCATGCTTTCTGCCGCCACATTGTTTGCCTGCCTTTGTTCCAGGTTCAACAGGATGCCCTCTGGGTTCTATCCCAGCCAAGCCTGCTGACCTTTAAATTCTAGGCTTTCAACCCTACTTGTTGCAAGAAGTCATGAAATTCAGCCTCTCTTATTTTACAAGCCAGTGGTTTTGGGGAAACATTCTTGTGCCTTCCCATCAGTGCTCCTCCCTCTCTCACCCTTTTCCCTGACCACAGCTCCCTCCCCTCCACAGTACCCATGATCCATTTCTCCCCTAAACCCAGTTTTCACCCTTCCTACCTTCTTCAATATGGCCTCTTCTCTTGCTTTCATTGTGGAGTTTGTTCTGTCAGGTTTCACATATTTCTGTGATATTTAGGATGATTTAATAGTTATCTAGGTGTGTTCCTGGGACAAGGCGTGCCTAGGTTCCTCCTACTCTGTCGTCATCTTCCTCTACCCATATTTTTGTATTTGAAATGAGTTGTTTGTAGGCAACAGAGTTGGGTCATGTTTTTAAATCCATTCTGCAAATCTCTTTTAATTGATGTATTCAGACTACTTATACTAAGTAAGTATTAATACATTAGAGTTTAAGTTAGCCATTTTATTTTTGTTTTCTGTTTGTTCTGTTTCTCATTGTTCTAGTTGCCTCAATTCAGAGACTCAAGAAATTGCCTCATTTTGTTCTGCCTCCTTGTGAGTCACATGACCCTTTTCTAGAATTTCATTTTTATCTATCTATGTTTTTAAATCTATTTCTTTACATAGTTTTTGTAATTTTTGCTGTAGGCATTAAATTTTACTAGTACAGTATTGAAATATTACTTCTTTTATTGTTCTTTTACCCTCCTTCTCCATTTATAGCATATCATTTTAAATATTTTCTCTGTACATGTTTAAAACCACATCAGATATAATTTTTGCTAAAAGCATCAACTATACTTTTTAAAATTCAAAAGGAGAAGAAAAGCCCAGGGTATTTATCCTTAATTTTGGCTTACTGTGTTTTTTCTTCTTTCCTGATTTTCTAAGTTACATTAGTTTATCATTTCCTTTCTGTTAGAGAACTTCCTTTAGCTATTCTTTTAAGGTACATCTTCTGGTGAGATAACTTAGTTATCTGTTTAACCAAGGTGTCAATAAGAGATTCTAAAGGCAAATACAGAAGGGTACATACTTGTTAGCAAAACTTAACTCTTTAATATTGAGGAGACTTAACCTTATTAAGTAGTCAGACAGTGGATAAAGACAAAATATGGAAACTTTGTTTTCTGGGCAGATAAAGACAAACTGTGTTTACAATTTTTTACCAAGAGCAGACCAACAATTCAAGAAAAATAGAGAAAAAAAAGCCAAATCACAATCTTACACCAGTGCACTTTTATTTTTTTATTTTAAGTTTTTATTTTAATTCCCATTAGTTAACATACAGTGTTATATTAGTCTCAGGTATACAATGTAGTAATTCAACACTTCCATACATCACCCTGTGCTCAGTACTACAAGAGCAATCCTTAAACCCTATCACCTAGTTAACCCAGCCCCCACCCACCTCTCCTCTGGTAACCATCAGTTTGTTCTCTATATTTGAGTCTGGTTTCTTGATTTCTCTCTCTCCCACTCTGTCTTATTTTTTCCCTTCGCTTGTTTGTTTTGCTTTAAATTCTACATATGAGTGAAATCATATCGTATTTGTCTTTCTTTGACTGACATTTTACTTAGCATTATGTGAAATCCATGTCATTGCATCCATGTCATTGCAAATGATGAGATTTCATACTTTTATGTGGCTGAATAATATTCCATTTTGTGTGTGTGTGTGTGTGTATATATATATATATATATACCATCTTCTTTATCTATTCATCACTTGATGAACACTTGGGCTGCCTCATAACTTGGCTGCTGTAAATAATGCTGCTATAAATATAGTATCCCTTTGAATTAGTGTTTTTGTATTTTGGAGGTGATACCCAGTAGTGCAATTACTGAATTGTAAGGCAGTTCTATTTTTAACTGTTTGAGGAATCTCTATACTGTTTTCCACAGGGGCCCCATCAGTTTGCATTCCCACCAACAGTGCACAAGGGTTCCCTTTTCTCCACATCCCAGAAGTTTTTCATTTTAATGAAGTCCAGTTTATCAATTATTTATTTCCTTGGGATCCTTCCTTGGTGTTGTATCTAAAAAGGCAATGCCATACCCAAGGTCATCTAGGTTTTCTCCTATGTTATTTTCTAAGAGTTTTATATTTTTTTTATTTTGCACTTAGGTCTATGATTCTTTTTAAGTTAGTTTCTGTGAAGGGTGTAAGATCTGTATCTACCTTCCTTTTTTTTTTTTTTTTTGCATGTGAATGTCTAGCTGTACCAGCACCATTTGTTAAGGAGACAATCTTTGTTGTATTATATTATTGCCTTTGCTATATTATATTATTGCCTTTGATTGTTGGATTTAATTTGCTAATATTTTGTTTAGGATTTTTGCATCTATATACATGAGAAATATAGGTCTGTAGTTTTCTATTCTTTAAATTTTTTAGATATGTCTTGTAACCCAGATAATGGTCTATCTTGGTGAATGTTCCACATTAGCTTGAGAAAAAAATGTGTGTTCTGCTCTTGTTGAATGAAGTAGTCTATAGATGTCAATTATACCCAGTTGATTGATGGTGTTGTTGAATTTAACTATGTCCTTACTGATTTTTCTGTCTGCTGAATCTGTCTATTTCTGATAGAGAGATATTGAAGATTCCAACTATGATAGTGTATTCACCTATTTTTCCTTGCAATTTTATCAGTTTTTGCCTCATATAGTTTGAACATTCTCCTTTTTTATTTGCCTTATGTGTATTTTTAGTTGCTTGTTTAAACATTTTTATCATGGCTGCTTTAAAATTTTGTCAAATAGGGGCACCTGTGTGGCTCAGTCAGTTTTGCATCTGATTCTTGGTTTCAACTCAGGTCAGGATCTCATGGGTCATAAGATCAAGCCCTGCACTGAGCTCTGCACTCAGCAGGGAGTCTGCTTGAGATTCTCTTCCTCTGCCCCTTTGCCCCCCACTCTCTCTCTCTCAAATGAATAAATCTTCTTAAAAAAGCTTAAAATTTCGTCAAATAATTCTATCATCTCTGTCATCTCATTGTTGACATCTATTGACATCTTTTTTCTAAAATTTAGATCTTTTTGGTACAATGAATGATTTTCTATTGAAATCTGGACATCTTTGTATCATGTTATGAGACTGGATTTTATTTGAACCTTCTTTTGTTATTGGCTTTCCCTGATAACATTTTGACAGGGAAAATGGGATGTTTGCATTGTGTCTAGCAGATTAAAAGAGTTTTGGGTTGATTATCACTGAAGCTGGGTGATGGTATATAAGAGTTCATTATATCAATTTCTCTACTTTTGTGCTAGTTTGAAGTTTCCATACTAAAATTTAAAGAAATAAGGAGAAATATTATGTACATTGAAGATGTTTTTTGTTTATCAGAGCCTAACATATTCACTGGACACTCAACAAATAATAACTGAATAAAATAACATAAAATAAAATGTCTATACAAAAAAAAATCATATTGGGGTTTCAATGTGAAAACATAATAAATTTTTAGGCTATGTTATGAGCATTAAGCTTATAAAGAAGCTTTAGATAAGTTTAAAAATGACCAAAGCTGAGACTTCAAAATATGAATTACTAGAGATGAGAAATAGGCTCTTGTTTTTTACATAAAAAAATATCTCATTCTTTATTTTACTTTGCCATAATTTCAATGTTGGGGAATGTCAGTATGACAGCACAGTTCATATGTATTTAGTGCCAAATGAAATCATCTCATTTTGGGTTCTTCTCTTATTAGAGTTTCATATTAATTGCTTGTCACCTTAGAATATATGCTTTAAAATGTCACACTGTAGTCTTGAACTTCAGATAAACTCATATTATACAACATTTTGTTATTTATTTATAGTTTCTCCTGTCCTTCCAAAGTAACAAACTTCCTACAGATATTTTTAGGGACTTTGGAAGAGGTATATATTCAGAACTAGATGGTACCTCAGCAATCATGTAATTCAAAGATTTCATTTTACAGATAAAATCATTTAGTCCCCACAAAGAATGTGTATGTGATTGTTTGCACAACATCCTTTCTCCCAGCTTTCCTGAGACCTACATTTCACCTATTCCATCAACATGATTCCTTTTTTTTTTTTAAAGATTTTATTTATTTGAGAGAGAGAGAGTGAGAGAGAGAGCACAAGAGGGGGTAGTGTTAGAGGGAGAAGCAGATTCCCTGCTGAGCAGGGAGCCTGATGTGGGACTCGATCCCAGGACTCCAGGATCATGACCTGAGCCGAAGTCAGTCGCTTAACCAACTGAGCCACCCAGGCACCCCATCAACATGATTTCTATTTCTGTATTTTTAAATTTTTTCATTTTACCCCTGACCACAGTTGATTGTTCCAGAAGTTGGTATCTTTATGAAGAGTGTTAGATTTTTATAAACTCTAAGTTTTAAAACTGTTAACATCAGTGTTTTCTATCATTTAAGAGAAAACTTCTCGACAACAAGAGAGGCCATTAAAGAGAAACAGAGATGAAAGCTCCATCAGGACTCAAGTCTCTGACCCCTGAGTCCCTGAACCTCTTGCCCAGTGCTTGTTTATTCCATTAAATACCCCAACATCCTTCAAATAAATTTCCTCTTTTGCTTTGGCTGACCTAAGTTTAGTATAGGTCATTGCCACACAAAGAACCCTAATTAACACAGTACCATGAAGGTTAAGTAACTTAGGCTTCAAAACCAGTTCAAAATTTATTTTGGAAGCCACACTGTCTCCCAGACCAGTAAAAGGCACTGATAAATTTCTGCAGAATCAAGTAGATTGTTATTTCATATGTTATTATAGGACATTATAAAATATAAAATATTTTGGAAATATTTTGATGCATTTCATATGCATTTATGACTTATGTGGCACTGTCTTTTTTTATTGTATCTATTTGAGAGAGAGAGCATGCACGCATGAGAGAGGGTGAGTGGCAGAGAGAAAGGGAGAAGCAGACTCCCCACTCAGCAGGAAACCCAATGCGGGGCTCCATCCCAGGGCTCCAGGATCATGACTTGGCCAAAGGCAGATGCTTAAACAACTGAGCCACCCAGACGCCCCTGTTGCACTGTCTTCAGTAGAAGTTTGTCTCAAGTAATAAACTAATATACTATATTTGTAACTTTTAACACAATTGGGTGGTTTTCAGAATGGGAATAACATTATATCTGGAATTTGCTTTAAAATACTTTAGAGCACAAAAAAATGAGGAGGCAGCAATACCTAAAACAAGATTAGTAAAATAATAATAATTGTTAGAGCTGGGATATGGGTAAATGCAGTTCATTACACTCTTCACCCTTCTTCTGTGTGTGCTGGACATTTTTTATTATAAAACTATTTTAAAATTATATCATATTATCTGACATATTATTGATTCTCACTAAATACTGTTTATCTCTAGCCCCATAGCCCAATTTTGGGGGAAAAAAATAAGAAGAAATAAGAGTAGCTAACAGAAATAAAGGCCTTACTTGCTAACCCTGGGTACATTTGCTTTCTGAACTGTAAGTAATAGAAGGAATTATAAAGTTCAGATTTCCTACTAGCTAGTCCCAAATTCTAGCCACTTTTCTCTTTCATTATTTGACCATTTCACAATCTGACAATTTCTGTGATACGTTTTTAATGCATTTTATTGCAATTTCACTTTTTGACTCACACTTTTACAGGCATAGGAAATGGAAATATTTCATTTGTAAAAATAGGATTTTTATCACTTGTACTTTGGTACATTTTAAGTACATGGGTTTTCCTCTAAAGCTTCTTTGTTGTAGCTAAATTTAAATGAAACTGGGGAGATTTTCAAACTGTATTCACTGGGGAAAATATGTATAAATGAATACATATACAGTATATTTTCTTTTTTTCTTCAGTGTTTTGTTTTTAAAAAATGGAGGAAAAACCTCAATTGATAGTAGATATCAATCTAGGATACCAAATTAAACAATTCAAGGAGGCTTCATTCAGACTGTGTGACTGGATAGTACAACTATAATGGTTTCTATTTATTTCTGTATTCTTTTCTATATTGTACACATATTCTTAATTAAACAGGTATTGCTTTTATAGTCAGAAAAAATGTATAAAATCTTAAGTAAAGACTTCTGTAATGTATTTCTTAAAAATATTATTACAGTTTGGATAGCAAGACCATTTTGGTTGGGATAGAAAATCATCCAAGCAGAGCTAAGATGAGATAGAATCCAGTACAGAGAGGACAGAAATCCATCTCTTTCCTCAAGGAGAGAGAAGTTAAAAATCAATGGAAGCCCGTAAGAATGAGCACTTAAGGGCAGTTGAAGAATTCCTCAAATGCTTACGAGTGACAGTAGATGAAGAGCCGGCCATACCACCTGTGAGTTGGCCCTCTTACCAGATTGTGCTACTATTCCTGTTACCTAACAATGAAACTGAACTCATGATCTTCCCTTCCAACTTGGCCCTTTTTGGAGCAGGGGGAGAAATAGAAAGAAAATAGCACCAACTCAGCAAATGAAACAAACACCCATCTTGTTCCACAAGCCAAAACGTAGGAAAACTTAGACTTTATTTCCTATATATTCATTCTTGAATCTACTGACTTCCCACCATCACCACCTATTGCTATTCTAATCTAAATCATTATCATCCCTTGCTTGGATCACCGAAGTAAGTGACTAATTGGTCCTCCTTATCAACTCTAGCTCTCTTCTATCCTGCAACCAAGGTAACTTTTCAAATACAAAGCTGATCTTGTCACGTTTTCAGCTTAATAATCTTCACTGTTCTCATAATAAAGGCCAAAGACCTTAATACACCCTTAATATATTCCACAAGATTCTGTTTTGCTATATATTGGAGGGATAAAGAAAAGAAACAACTTTATACAAAATGACTTAATTTTTATAAAACTGTCTCAGAAATTATACACACACATATATGTGTATGTATATATGCTCAGGAAAGTCTGTGTGGTGTGTGTGTGGGGGGGTGTGGGTGTGGGTGTGTGGGTGGGTGTGTGTCAGTGAAGCAGTCAGCATACACACAATATTTATCAATTAAGTTTGCCATCTTATATGGATGTGGTTCACGGAACCCCAAAACAATAGTAACATCAAAAGTCTGTCAGTTTTCTCTTCCGTAAAATTGTAATAGTAAATAACATCTTGAACATAGGGTCAATGAAACAACTGATTGAAATAATCCAGGAATATTTCAGTACTGGATGTTGAAAGTGACCAATCAAGAGTAACTATTATTATTATTCTAAGATGGAAAAGAATTTTGGTTGAGAAAATCCTAATAGAAGTGGCTGCATGTGATGAGATGCTGGTACTCATCAGGGAGGAGGTACAAGTAAATTAGACTGGTCTTCATGATTATATTATTTTTCTGTTGCTGCATAACAAATCACCACAAACTTAAAAAAATATGCATTTATTGTTCTGTAGGTGAGTTGTTCAAGTTTGGGCTCTTCGTTCAGGGTCTCAAATCAAAGCTAAAATCAAGGTTTCAGTTGAGCTGCATGCTCAACTGGAGGTTAGGGATCTCCTCTGAGCTTATGTGTCTGAGGCAGGATTCAGTTTCTTGAAGTAATAGGACTGAAGTCCCTATTTCCTTCCTGGATCAGCAAGGGCCTGCTCTAAGCTCCTAAAGACCTCACATTCCTTGCACATAGTCCTTTCCATCTTCAAAGCCAACAAGAGAGAATCCCCCTCACATCAAATTCTTCTCTCACATTGAAATCTTTCTTTATGAAAAAGGACTTACCTGTTGGATCAGTTCTCTCTAGGATAATTTTGCTTTCTTAAGGTCAACTGTGGCATATAACATAACCTAATCATGAGAGTGACTATTCCATAATATCCATATGTCGCTATTTTAGGGAGAGAAAATCTTGGGAAACCATCTTAGAATTTGACATAACACGATGATAATCCAATGAGTTAGACTGTTTTTATTTATTTGAGGATCAGATATTAAGATTTTTTATTCCAGCAATTCTTCTGGTGATGCTATATCCTTTACTAGGGTTTGGCTTGGGACCTATTAAGATAATCAGAGTCTCTTGAAGGCATATTTGGTGACACTGACTACATCAGTGAACTGGGAAAGGTGGGTGGGAGAAAAGGTAGTTACTTCCATCTACGCTTAATTTTATGCCTTATGTGTTGAATTCCATTACCTTTAATGCTTAAGATGACATAATGATATATGGAAGAACCAACAATAATCTCAAGACAGCAAATTTCCAAATTTCAACATAAGTTTACTTCCTTATATGTTCTTCTTTGTCTTTCTCAATGCTTTCACACAAAAAGATGCAGTTATAGAGGGAGAATTTTTGAAAGATAAACATATATTAACAATGACAAATAAAAGCCTAGTGTAGAAGTAGCATTAAGTACTTTTACCCTCTGAAAGTTAGCCATATATAATCAGGGCAGAGATATGCTCTGGTAATAAATTCAGGTAGGAGCATCATTTTTTTCTTTCATTATTTGATACCCTTTAAACATTTTAACATTCTTAAATCTGGGGCATCTTACAACTGACGGATACATTTAAAGTGGCTTCTGTCTTTTCAGAAAAAAAAAAAAAAAAAAAGAACGGTTAAGATATTGATAGAGTATCTTACAAGCAATGGAGAAAATGCTAAATAACTCCTAGCCAGCAAGACTAAAGTATTAACATTTCTAAAAAAAAAAAAAAAAAAAAATGCCATTTAACAATGTCAGATTTTTAATTGAAATGACAAAAAAAATGGGGGAAGCGGACTTCAATAGTGCTCATTTAAGTATTTTCCGGGGTATTCTGGTTCAGACTCTTGATGTATCTATCACAATAACATGCATACCTCTTTGGAGATGGATTTTGCAAATACACTTAATTTTTCTCTTCATGCCTCCTTTATTCTCCTTTATCTGTCTCTCTCCACTTGAATCCTACTCATCTAAGAAGGTTTTCCTGATAAAATTTCTGCTAAGTGAGGCTACATACCACCCCCCTCTCCAATGTTCATACCAGCCTGTATCCAATTCTATCATTGCATTTATCACATTGTAATTTGTTTATTAGTTTGTCTCCCAAACATATTGCACAGTACTGGGCACATAATAGGTGGACAAATACATAAATGGATGAATGATGGTGTAAGCCACATTTCAAGCTGAGTGCTGTGTGTCAGTGGGATATGAAGCCACGGGAGAGAACAGCAATCCAGAGCATCATCTTTTGACAGTAAGGTCAGAACATTATTTTTATTATAAAAGAAACATAGATATGTTATAAACTATAAAGTGTGTAAACATATTTTAGTTATAGTCTTAGAATTCAAGGTAAATTATTTCAAGCTATAATATCCAAACTCTGTCCATAGAGGCATATAGAGAAAATGTTTGGAAGACACACTTATGCTTAGGCCTAGGCTGAAGCACTCTGCTTCACTTTATCCATACATTTCTTCAGTCGCCCCCCCAACCCTCTCCCGGGAGTACTTTGGCTGTAACACTCAGCCAGCTATCCCCAGGAGCAAGTATGCCCGTTTGAGAAGTTAGAGTAGTTTAAATTATTATTCTGGAAATAATATAATCTCCAGTAAGAAGACTGAATAACAAGATTGATTGACTGTTTGCCTAAGGCTGAAATCAGGCCAAAAATATGTTGAATTTACCAAGTTAATGCCCCTTGGTGAGTCCCCTTGGTGACCACACCCCAAATATCTTGATTCACCAAACTTCTACATATGTCTTATATGTTCTATGTCACAGATTAATCAGAGAAAACAACGACAACAACACAAGTTTCCAAGGCTCTGGTCATGTAAAACCAGACTTTAGGCATTGTCTAATAATAGTACGCCAAATTCATGTTTAGTAAATAGCTACTACAGATTGCTTATTATTTTTTTTAAAAAAATCATATCCCTACACACATGTATAAAAATTCATTTATTAAACAAATATTTATTGAGATACCTATTATGTGCTGAATGGACACTGAGGATGCAACAGTGGACAAAACAGTATTTCTGCTCCCACAGAGTTTATAGTCTAGTTAGGGAGACAGGCAAAATACAAGTCCATATCTGCCCTATTAGGACACTGGGGTAAAGAGCGAGGAGCAGTCAAGGAAGGGGCTCTCTGATAAGGTAACATTACTGCTGGAATCTCTAACTGGAGGGTTTTGTCTTTTCATGTAGAACTATACAGTCTTCTCTTCTCCTCTTCTTTTTCTTCCTCCTTCTTACTTCCAAGTAACTAATAAAAAGAATTTTCAGAGGACTGGCTCATTGCAGATTAACTGCAGAAGGTATGCTTACGAGACTGCCATCGTCCACAAATGCTAGCATGACTGAATCATGAATTAAATCCAAAGACAAGAACACAAGCGCTTTATAAATGGCAAGCAGGTTCATTTAGGATTTGAGACCTAACTTAATTATCCCTTGAGAAGATACAATTTGCTAAGCTTAAAAGCTGTTATGCTATCTTTTCTAAAATTATATTTTTAAACTAATCCCATCTCTCTTGGTAACTTCAGGCAGGAAGGTTGTTTTTGGTATTATTCTTTTTCTCTTTACACTTGTGAAGGTGACTGTTTGCCTTTAGCAAACTTTTATCCTTATTTGTCTTCTCAGCCTGCTTAATGAGCACCACCTCTCACCTTTGGCTTCTGTAGCTCAGATACTTTATTCTGAGAGTACTGTTTCCATGTAAAAAATAAATACACTGTAATTATAGCTATAACTATAAAAACCGTGACTATTTATAGAGTGAAAATAAGCCTAAATGAATGTTTCTCACAAAGAATATAAGAACATATGATGTTATTTTACTCGGTTTTTATTTCAACTTGTGCATATGAGATACGTTTAATAAGCTCTTGTGATACTCCTTTTTTTCCAAAATACCAATTCAGAATCTTAAATATTTCCTTTTTCCTAAAATTAATCATTACTAACTTGGACAAAAGTTGACTGTCACACCCTGATAATGACATTTAGAAAAATGGAATCAATTATTTTCTTAACAAGTTGATAAAGAAATGAAAGTAAAAAAATAGACGTATTATGGTCTGGAATGTCCGTCTGCTTATTTTTTTGCCCCAGAGTATTAGATTATATTAGTATAACTAAATTTAATCAAAGCTGGATGTTTGAGACTGGGAACTTCAACATGCCTTGATTTTAAAAGAAAAAAAAATCTGCAAAAAATAAAAATTATAGCCAGTAGGCAACATTAGTTGTGAATGTTTCTCTTTAAAAGTTTATCTGAGGGGCGCCTGGGTGGCTCAGTCGGTTAAGCGACTGCCTTCGGCTCAGGTCATGATCCTGGAGTCCTGGGATCGAGTCCCGCGTAGGGCTCCCTGCTCCGCACGGAGTCTGCTTCTCCGTCTGACCCTCCTCCCTCTCATGCTCTCTGTCTCTCATTGTCTCTCTCGCAAATAAATAAATAAAATCTTTAAAAAAAAAAAAAAGTTTATCTGAGATCTAAGATCCTTAAAGTAGTATGAAGTAGTTTTAAAACATTTTAAACATTTTAAAAGATCACCCAAAAAAAGAAAAGTGCTGGACATAGATAGCCTCATATTTGAAACAGCAGCGCCATCTTGTGACAAGATATTTCAATATAACTGTATGCATATTTCGCTATTCTTAACGAATTCTCTTGACTATACCATGTATTTATTTATTTATGTATTTATGTATTCATTCATTTATTTTTATTAACATATAATGTATTATTTGTTTCAGGGGTACAGGTCTGTGATTCATCAGTCTTACACAATTCACAGTGCTCACCATAGCACATACCCTCCCCAGTGTCCATCACCCAGTCACCCCATCGCTCCCACCTTGATCTATACCATATAAAGATATAATGAGAAAAATAAAGTACTTTGACTCCTTTAGGACATTTTAAAATAACTTATTAAAGGAAAAGAGTCAACTTTCCTTTATTTATTAAACTAACAATCATCAGCACTTTTAAACAGCCACTATATTTTAAACATTTTTCTATGCTTTACAAAATTTTGTAAAGGAAGTAGTAATTGGTTCTAAGTACTGCTAACATAAGCAAATAGAAAGGCTGCCAAAAACAGGCTCAATAAACAAAAAAAAAAGGAAAATCAATTAAATAGTGAAAAGTAGCATTTGTCAGAGTACCTCAAACAAGAAAGGCATCCTGGAGAGGAGAGAAAATTTCTATTATCTCATAATCATTTACTTAGAATGGAACAGATATTTTAATAGAAGCTAGTTGGAAAGGACATTTTCTTTATCTTAACACTTTTGTTTTGCTCTATATTTCTATTCCATTTTTCCAGTGATAAAATATGCAAAAATTTTTTGAAAATTTAAATTTCTATAAAAAATGAAAAGGACCCAATACAGTGGGATTTTGTGTGGGTGTGCACGTTTGTGTGCCGGAGGCCTAAACTAATGGACCCTAAAAACTTTTTAATGTTTTCCAGTGTATATTTTTTCTCCCAGCATGCAGTTGTTATGTTTAAAAGGAGATTTTTTTTTAATCTACAGAATATTTAAATCATATAATATGAACTAAAGTGATATGGAAACTACAATGAGGTTTAGTGCATATGATTCAACCCAAATCAACAATTAGATTAAATGTTTACTAGACAATAAAAGGAATAACAAGTACTTTTATCTTCCTGATGTGCAAGTTACTTTTACAAAATTCTAGCTAATAACAAGGGAAATTGCCCATTCCTCTGCCTTAAAATCCAACTCTATCACTCTCCCATCTGTGGGGCCAGACTAGACTCTTGGCTGGACTACAGAGCCCTAATTTTGGAACACTAAAGAGAGAGGAAAAGAAGCAATACCAATGACAACATGTCTAGTTCTCTTCTTCATCCCAGTCATCAGTCTTTTAATTTAATCTTTTTCTACAATATTTAATTCAGCAATCAAAAAAGCAATCAACAAGAGCAAAAGGGTAAGTAAACTGGGCAAAAAGTTTCTTTTTTTAAAATTTAAGCTTCTTGAAAACTGACCATTTTGTTCTCTGTGACCCAGTGTAGGCTTGAACAATGATAAATGTTCATATGCACCCATCAAAAGGAATGAAATCTTGCCATTTGCAATGACGTGGATGAAACTGGAGGGTAATATGCTGAGCGAAATAAGTCAGTCAGAGAAAGAAATGTATCATATGACCTCACTGATATGAGGAATTCTTAATCTCAGGAAACAAACTGAGGGTTGATGGAGTGGTGGGGGGTGGGAGGGATGGGGTGGCTGGGTGATAGACATTGGGGAGGGTATGTGCTATGGTGAGCGCTGTGAATTGTGTAAGACTGTTGAATCACAGACCTGTACCTCTGAAACAAATAATACATTATGTTAAAAAAAAAAAAAAGAAGATAGCAGGAAGGGAAAAATGAAGGGGGGGGAATCGGAGGGGGAGACGAACCATGAGAGACTATGGACTCTGAGAAACAAACAGGGTTCTAGAGCGGAGGGGGTGGAGGGATGGGTTAGCCTGGTGATGGGTATTGAGGAGGGCACGTTCTGCATGGAGCACTGGGTGTTATACACAAACAATGAATCATGGAACACTACATCAAAAACTAATGATGTAATGTATGGTGATTAACATAATAAAAAAATGTTCATTAAATTTTTTAATTCCTTCATCAATGCTGTTAAGCCCAGTATATTTCAACATTTTGGAGCTATTTTATTATGCTGTTGATAAGAAATTTAGCCATCATTATCCCTAAAAATAAAGCCTTATCCTCCAAAAAAATTTTTTATAACAGATATTTTCAGACATTAAGTTGCTTATAATTCATGTCTATTCATAATTTTAAAATAATCTAAGAGGTTCTTTACTCTCTCAAGACTGCTGAATATAAACCCCTTCCTAAATCCCTTGATATTTTAATACAGAAAATTAAAGAAGTATGTTTTTCCCCTAGGCTAGATTAAGTAGAAAAGAGAGAGATTAAAGAAGAAATTCCTCACTACATAGAAATTTGGTGAGAAAAATAGAACATTTTTCCCCTGGAAATTTGTTCGTTGATGAGGCACTTTCCCTCTTGACAGTAAAAGACATTTATAAGCCAGAAGCAAGACAAAAAAAAAGAAAAGAAACAATACACAAACCAAGAAGACAAAGAATGAACCTAGAGGGTAAAGAACTGGGGCTGGTTATAATCATTTCAATTTGGATTTCCTCAAATTTTTTTTGTTTCTTTTTATTGGTTTTCACTCATATCAAAAACATACTTATTTAATATCTAGCACTATATCTATCAATATAAAAATTCAAATGTAAAAGAACAATGTATAAAACTTTAAAACAAAGTTAATATTAAACTACAGCTTATTTTTAATGTGATTTAAGGAAAAAACTAGAGAAATATTTAACAGTTCAAAATTAACAAGGATTTTAGATTTCTATTTCAAAATTTTAGCCATGAGAATCAGCTATGTCACAAGTAATGCTTATACATATTTTTAGGATGAAAACAATATCAAATGTAGCAACAGAAAAAGAAAAAATTGGACAAAAGCAACACAACAATGTTTTTAGTTGTAGTTTTAGATTTGCATTTTGAAACACATTAATCCATCCTTAATAAAGTCAGCAGGCATCCACTACTTAATCATTAGACTGAGAATAGTCATATCAATGTATGAATGTACGAGGCACCGATTTATTGTCTCTACCAGATGTTAACTCCAGATAACAGTTAAAACTGTTTAACTCCAGGTTGTATACATTAATTAAAAAATTATTAAAAGACACATTTCTATGTTTCCCATTTTCATATTTTCCATATTTATTAACTGCGTATTAAATCACTTAAAACAAAACTAGAGAAGGAAAAGATGACTTTCATTTTCCCTGCCCTCCCTCACCCAAGCAACAAATGGCTGAAAATATGGTTCTCTGTGTGTTCCTGATGGTCTACAAAAAGTTTCTTCTTGGCAGCTTTCATGTATCTGAGAGCAGTCTCCAGCAAGTCTATTCTTCACTGCAGGGGGAGATGGGGATGGGAAGGCACGTATCTGCAGCAACTCCCCAGAGAAATGAATCTCAGCATTGGGAGAGGCGGAAAAGGAGAGAAGTTTCCCTAAATTCTGAGTTGGTTCACAGTTCAAACTTCCCCAGTCCTAGGGGTGGCACAGCCTTCTGTAGTTGTTAACCCATTACACTTAGAGCTTACTTTTACCCCTTTCTCTAGTTAACCCCTTTTTACCTGGTTAGCTATTCTTTATGTTAAATACATTTTATTGAAGTTATTTGTGTAACTAAAACCTAAATGATACAAGTACCGAGCATAATAAAAGCAATAAACAGTCATTGTTTGAAAGAAGTTTAAAAGTTGGGAGATATGGGGGGGGGAACATCAAAATTAAGTGGAATCATAGCAGATTATTAACTTTGCTTTTGATTTCCCTTTTTCTGTATCATCTTATATACACATATATTATGTAATACTATATTACTTACATTATATTATATATATGTTTAAGCATCTGTTTCCTGCTTATTATAAATTATCTTATTCCAAAGTCATTATAAATTCTTTGAATCCATGCTTTTTAATGACTGAATAATGAGTCACTATACAGCTAGATTTTAATTTATTTACTCCATTTTCTTTTGTTTTTTGAAATTTAGTCTGCTTTCAACTCTCTTAACCTTTAAAGTGATACTTTAAGAGATAACATAAATATCTTTATTCATGGATAATTATTCTTTCTCCCCCAACCCTGCTCCTTCCTCCAAACCCATGCATCTCTCTGTCTCTCAATTTGGCAACAAAACTGTTAGCGATTAATGTGCAATTTTATAGAAGAGAATGAATTCCATAAACGGTGATATCTATTTTTAGTAAGGAAAAATACCAAATGTATCTCTTAATTATACAACCTGTAATATTTAAAATCTTATAAAATCTGGTGATTCTAGAATAAGAACTGGCATTCGTCCAACTAATACCTAATCTGTTACCCTGTAGCTAAGAGAGTTGCTTCTGTTACAGTTTTGTAATTTTTTTCATGGTATTTGAGCTTTGCCTTTGCTTTCGTTTTATATCCAATCTCCCCTAATGGTTTATCCCCTACATCCTGTAGTTACCCAGTGATGGGAAGCCAATACCTCTTTGTTCCACATCTGCTGCAGCACTCGATTTAGACCCACCTTCCCAGACTGTTTGTTTCTCTTTAACTTTTTCAAGCTATAATTTCTTCACCTTCAGAGTTTGGATCTAACTAGATGACAGCTAGCTATCTTCCTGATATAAGATTATATGATTCTAGATTCTGCCCTCCCATGCAATCAATTTCTTACCAAAACTAAACATGGAGTCATCTAAAATTCAATAGATAATATTGAGAACTCTAATTGACCTCCCTGCCACTTAATAAAAATATCTGGCTCTGAAATTTAAAAAAAAAATAATAATAATCCTGAAAACTCAACTCTTTCTTTTTAATTAAGTTTTATCTGTAATAAATAGTTGCTGCAATTTTTCCTTCTTTTGTACAGGAGGTTATTTGAATATATCAAATGTTCAAATCTATATTAGCTTCCTATATCTAGGCAAACCACTTCCTTCCATATTAACTTGTCCAGGTAATAGCAAAAAGTAATTTTGAAAGTCATATTTGTATAATTGGAGGTATTCATAGCACAGCTGCAAATCTCTTAAAGTTGTTATAAACCATGCAACACCACTTCTTTGAGACAGTTTGTTGAGCATTTAAATGGAAATCAGAGAACCTAAGCTATCTATTTCAATTCAGCTAGCAATTCTACAAAGCTTAAAAATCTAAATGCCACAGTACTGTGAAAACACAAACTATCAAAAATTTATACAATTAAATTAAAATCTATAAAAATAACTTCATTTTCCAGCATTTACTAATCTCCTTGTAAATACACATTTCTTTTACAAAATCATTTAAGGTCTATAATGCCTCTATTATGGATATTGTCTTCAAATTACTCTTACGTTCTGAGTGAATTTAAGCTTTAGTTCAGGGTTTTTGTTTTTTTGGGTTTTTTTGTTTGTTTGTTTTCTAAAGTTAGCTCCATGTCCACTGTGGAGCCAAACGTGGGGCTTGAACTCAAAACCCTGAGATCATGAGCTGAGCTGAGATCAAGAGTCGGCCACTTAACTGACTGTGCCACCCAGGCGCCCCTAAGCTATGGAATTCTAAACACAGTTATTTGAAATTGTTTATCTTCCCCATATAAATCTTAGAGTAGGCTTCCAGTTGACCACCCTACTGCTACTGTTAAGGTCACCACTAGCAAGGTAGCCAGTTGTCTCTTCAACCTTTCTGCCCCTTATGTCTCTCTTATTACTCTTTTTCCTGATTTTAGCTCCTTTGTTTTTATTACACTGATAAACCCTAATTCTGACCTCCAAAGCCATTTCTTATCTCCTTCTATTAACTCCTTTTTCCAATCTTTCACTATTTCTATTCCCATCTTTTCCACCCTCTTTTCTTTCCTTCCTTCCCTTTTCCTCCTCTCTTTTTAGTCTATAAATATAAGTAAAACTCCACTTAAGACTTCAACCACACTTATATATTGAAAACTCCCAAATACATATTTATAGCAAAGATTTTTCTTGTAAAGCCAGCTGTCTGTTGAACGTCACTACCTGGAAACTCATGTGTTCAAATCTGAGTTAATTATTATATTTATCTCATTTTATTCACTTCCATTCTGTATCCTTTATTCAATTCTTTATTAACCTCCACTTCTCCATTCATATTCACTATGTTCCCCGTTATAGTAATGGCACCATCTATCTCCTAAACTAAATCAGAAATGTATAGATTATTTTTAAAGCATTCTTCTTCACCATCCACATTTCATTCCACTCTCTTAATTCCACTTCTTGAATACTTTTAAAGATCATTTCCTTAATTTCTATCTTCATAACACTGTCTATATTCAGGTTCTCCCCATCTCTCACTAGCAACTACCTGACTAGTTTCCCAACCTCATCAAAATCATCATCCTCACTAATAATAACAACCCATTGCTTTCTTTGTCTTTTTTTTTAATAAAAGTTCCTTGCTATCTCCCTTATCAAGTCATAGATATAATAAATATAAAATATAATAATCTCTGGAGAACTAACACAAATAAAATGGTCTTCTCCTTTTCCCACTCATGTTTTGCCAAACATTTGACAGTGAATCTTTACACTACCTAATCAGATGTCATGTAGTTGGTGACAGAAACACAAATACTGGCTTCCCTGGAAACATGTCTGATTTGTAATGCTGGGCCCTGTCAACCTATATTTTTTTTTCCCTCACTTGCCATGCTTTTAAGCATTCCACTCCTACACCATTTTGGTGGCATTTCTGCAAACATCTCTAGTTACTAGCTGCATTTACTCTCTCTTAGAATTTCAATGATCAGGGTGCCTGGGAGGCTCAGTCGGTTAAGCATCTGCCTTCGGCTCAGGTCATGATCCCAGGGTTCTGGGATCGAGTCCCACATCGGGCTCCCTGCTCCGCGGGAAGCCTGCTTCTCCCTCTCCCACTCCCCCTGCTTGTGTTCCCTCTCTCACTATGTCTCTCTGTGTTAAATAAATTAAATCTTTAAAAAAAAAGAATTTCAATGATCAACTATATTATAGCTACAGAATATGGATGGAATGTGATGGGGACTTTAAGCCATCAAACAAAAATGTTATGGGCTACCTTTGAGCAAATCTCTAACCTGTTAAGAAAGCATGTGTTACATATGAATTTTAAGATTGTTTTTTCCTTTTCTGCGAAAAATGGCATTGGAATTTTGATAAGGATAGCATTGAAGTCTGTAAATTGCTTCAAGGAGATGGACATTTTAACAAATTAATTCTTTCAATCCATGAACATGAGTTATCTTTCCATTTATTTGTGTCTTCTTCATTTCTTTCAACAATGTTCTGTAGTTTTCAGCATACAGGTCTTTCACCTCCTTGATTTAATTTATACCTAGGTATTTTATAGGTTTTCATGCTATTGTAAATAGGATTGCTTTCTAAATTTCCCTTTCAGATAGTTCACTGTTAGTATGTAGAAAATGCAACTGGTTTCTGTATGTTGATTTTGTATCCTACAACTTTACTGAATTAGCTTATTAGTGCTCATAGTTATTTTGGTGGAGTCACTATGATTTTCTGTATATAAGATCATGGCATCTGCAAAAAGAGACAATTTTACTTCTTCCTTTCTAATTTGGATGCCTTGTATTTCTTTGTTATGCCTAATTGTCCTGGTGGGACTTTCAGTGCTGTGTTGAAAATAAGTGGCAAGAGTAGGCATCATTGTCTCGTTCCTGGCCTTAGAGGAAAAGCTTGTAATTTTTCACCATTGAATATGATGTTAGCTGTTGGCTTGTCACATATGGCCCTTATTATGTTGAGGTACATTGTTTCTATATCCAATCTGTTGATACGTGATATCATAAAAGTATATTGAGTTTTGACCAATGTGTTTTTTAATTTATTGAGATAATTTATTTTTGACCTTCATTCTGTTAATGTGGTGTGTCACATTTATTGATTTGGCATATTGAACCATCTTTGGCACCAGGTATAAACCCCACTTGATCATAGCACATGATCCTTTTAATGGACTATTAAATTCTTTTTGCTAAAATTTTGTTGAGAATTTTTGCATCTATGTTCATCAGGGGTAGTGGTCTATAATTTCCATTTCTTATATTGTCTTTGTCTGGCTGTGGTATCAGAGTAATGCTGGTCTCATAAAATGAGTCTGAAAGTGTTTCTCTTTGGGTTTTTTTGGTGGGGGGGAAGAGCTTGAGAGGCATTAATAGTAATTCATTTAATGTTTAGTAGAACTCACCAATGAAGTTACATGGTCCTGAGCTTTATGTTGGGAGATTTTTGATTACTCCTTACCTACTATTGGTATGTTCAGATTTTCTATTTCTTCATGACCCAGTCTTGATAGGTTGTATATGTCAAGGAATTTTTTAATTTCTTCTAGGTTTTTAAATTTCTTCTAATCTGTTAGCATATAATTGTTAATAGTAGTCTCTGAATATCCTTGGTATTCTGTGGCATCAGTTATAATGTCTTCTCTTTCGTTTTTGTTTTTATTTGGTTGAGTATTATCTCTTTTTTTTTCTTAGTTACTCTAGCTAAAAGTTTGTCAATTTTATCTTTTCGAAAAAAGCTCTCATCTTCACTGATTTTTTTTTCTACTGTGTTTCTAGTCTCTCTTTCATTTATTTTTGCTCTGATCTTTGTTATTTTCTTCCTTCTTACTTTGGGCTTAGTTTGTTCCTCTTTTTCTAGTTCCTTAAGGTGTAAAGTGAGGTTGTTAATTTGAGATATTTCCTTTTTCTTAATGTAAGCATTTATTGCTAATTTTTCCCGTCAGAATTGCTTTTGCTGCATCCTATAAGTTTTGGTATGCTGTGTGTCCATTTTCATTTGTTCAAGATATTTTTTTACATCCTGTTGATTCCTTCTTTCACCCATTGGTATGGTGTGAAACCACAAAGACCCTGTATAGCCAAACCAAACTTGAGAAAGACAAAGCTGGAGGCATCACACTTTCTGATTTCAAACTACATTACAAAGCTATAGTAATCAACAGTATGGTACTGGTATAAAAACAGGCATATAAGCCAATGAAATAGAATACAGAGCTCAGGGGTGCCTGAGTCTGTCAGTTGAGCTTCCAACTCTTGGTTTGGGCTCAGGTCATGATCTCAGGGTGGTGAGACTGAGCCCTGCAATCAGTCCCACATCGGGCTCTGTGCTCAGCAGGCAGTCTGCTTGAGTTTCTCTTCCTCTCCCTCAGCCCTTCCCCCACTCACTCATGCACGCCCTCTCTCTCTAAAATAAATATATAAATCTTAAAAAAAAATAAAGAGCCCAGAAATAAACCCACACATATATGGTTAATTAATCTTTGGCAAGAGTGCCAAGAACATACAACGGGGAAAGGGTAGTCTCTTTAATAGATAGTGCTTAGAAAACGATATCCACATGCAAAAGAATGAAACTGGATTCCTATCTTACAGCACTCACAAAAAATAATTAGAAATTAATTAAAGACTTAAATGTAGAACCTGAAACTATAAGACTCCTAAGAGAAATCACAAGGAAAAAGCTTCATGACATTGGTCTTGGCAATGGTTTCCTGGATATGACACCAAAAACATAAGTTAAAAAAGCAAAAATAAACAAGTAAAATTACATCAAATTAAGCAGTGTATACATAGCAAAAGAAACAGGTAACCTACAGAATGGGAGAAAATATTTGCAAACCATGTATCTGATAAGGTCAAAATATATAAGGAACTCTTACAACACAATGGCAGAAACAAAACAAAACACAAATAACCTAATTAAAAATGGGCAAAGGATCTGAATAGACATTTTTCCAAAAAGGGCATATAAATGGCCAACAGGTGTATGAAAAAGTGCTCAACAATACTAATCATCAGGGAAATGAAAATCAAAACCATAATAAGGTATTACCTCACACCTGTTATCAAAAAGAGATAACAAATGTTGGAGAAGATATGAAGAAAAGGGAGTAATTGTACATTGTTGTTGGAAATGTAAATTGGCACAGCCAATATGGAAAACAGTATGGAAGTTCTCCAAAAAATTACAAATAGAACTACTATGTGATTCAGCAATTCCACTCCTGAGTATATATCTCAAAGAAACAAAGTGTCATGAATTGATACCTATTCTCTCATTTTCATTGCAACAGTACTCACAGAAGCGAAAATAAGGAAACAACCCAAGTTTCCATCAATGGATGAATGGATTAAAGATATGGTATATTTATTCAATCATAAAAAAGAAAGAAATACTGCTATTTGTGATGACATGAATGAAACTGAAGGATATTAGGCTAATTGAAATAATCCAGAGAGAGACAAATACTCTCTGATTTCTCATATATGGAATCTTAAAAAAAAATCAAACTCATAAGAAAGAGAGTAGAATGGTGGTTGCCAGGCCTGGGGAAATGAGGAGGTGTCATTTATAGGGTACTCACTTTCAATTATAAAATGAGTAAGTTCTGGGGGTCTATGTACAGTATGGTGTCTGTAGTTAATATTGTATTTGAATATTGTATGCTTGAAAAATTTGCTAAGGGAGTGTATCTCAAGCATTCTCACCACACAAACAAATAAAAAATAAAATAAAATAACTATATTAGGTGATAAATGTGTTAAGTAACTTAATTGTGGTAATTATTCCATTTTTAAAGACAACTCAAGTCTTTTACTTTGTTCCATGTGTCCAAAACTTTGTTACTCCTGGCTTAGTTTAAGAGTGGTGATTTACTTGCCATTTGCAATGACGTGGATGGAGCTAGAGTGTATTATGCTAAACAAAATAAGTCAGTCAAAGACAAATACGTATGATTTCATTCATATGTGGAATTTAAGAAACAAAATAGATGAATGTAGGGGAAGGAAGAAAAAAAAGGGAGAGAAAGGGAGGCAAGTCATAAGAGACTATTAACTACAGAGAACAAATGGAGGATTAATGGATGGAGGAGGGTGGGGGATGAGCTAAATGGGTGATGGGTATTAAGGAGGACACTTATGATGAGCACTGGGTGTTGTATGTAAGTGATGAATCACTAAATTCTACTCCCAAAACCAATATTACACTATATGTTAACTAACTAGAATTTAAATAAAAATTTGAAAAGGGGGGAAAAAGAGTGGTGATTTAATTCAAAGCCTTAGTTCACATGATCCTGGATGAGCCCCCAAATTGTGGTCCAGATGTCATTTAGGGTTTGCTTGCCCCTTGAAAGCTAGGTAAGACTTGATAAAACTCCCAGTCCATCTTACGTTGGAAATCCAAACCATCAAGATTTCTGTTAAAGGATGGTAGGGAGGGAATGATTTAATATGCTCATGGTCATCTCACAGTGTTTCACTGACTTTTTTAACTCTCTTCCCTCTTCAGTCCCGAATTTTATTTCCTTTCCTAGAAAAAAAAATCCCCTCCTTTCTAGTACAGACTAGAAAACCATATTTACTCTTGAGGTCTTGTCTTAGAATCTCCCTCTCTATCTGCCAGTGGATTTTCAAGATATCTTCTTAAAGAGGAACATTTTACCTATGAGAGAATTCACATGCCAGATACTAAAATAATACATTTTCACCTTCTTATAACTGTCTTTTTATTTAAATTCCATAATTTGGGAAGTTATTTCTTAGCTGTAAAGTTGGCCATAGAAAGGAGGCCCTATCAAGTATTATAAATATCATCTTGTCCAACATCCTGAGACCTATAGAGGAAAATGTCTTTCCCAAGATCCCACTATTAATCAGAGCCATAATGCATCTTGAGCCTCTGGATTCTCATTCCAGCGTTCTTTCTATTACTCCATACTGCACTGATATTCCAAATAAATGCAATCATTATTTAGGCAACTCACTGAATTTTCTTCATTTAATCAAATGATAAAAATTCAAAGTACTTAAGAAGAAGATTTAAACTTATATTTTCCTTGATATTGATATTTAAATTGATAGTAACCACTCATGGACCAGATGTTCTTTGTGAGTTTACATTTAAAAACTGATTATGTATGCGTATGATTTAAATCATAGTTTAAATCATAGTTTCACTTACAAATCATAGTTCAAAATGCCACATTGTGAGCCATCTGGGTGGCTCAGTCAGCTCAGGTCTTGATCTCAGGGTCGTAAGTTCAAGCCCCATGTTGGACTCCACGTTGTGCATGAAGCCTACTTAAAAAAAAAAAAAAAAGCCACATAGTAATACAATTGCTAAATCAAATTCATCAGTACTGTGAAGTCAATTTTTATTTACATTTTTAGTTCAATATATGTAAATTCAATTTAAAAAAAATTTTAAAAAGATGTTTAAGTGGAAAGAATCCATTGAAGTAACTAAATTAAATTGGTTAGTATCTACTCAATTTATATAATTATATAATTATTTATTTATTCTTTCTAGTCAAGATAAGAAGGTTTTATTATAATAATAACTATAATTTGTTGCACATTCATTGAGGCAGACACTGTGTCCTATATACTATCCCATTTCTGTAACTTCTCAGTAAGTTAGTATTACTTAGAATAATTAACTAAGGGGCGCCTGGGTGGCTCAGTTGGTTGGGCAATTGCCTTCAGCTCGGGTCATGATCCTGGAGTCCCTGGATCGAGTCCCGCATTGTGCTCCCTGCTTGGCAGGGAGTCTGCTTCCCTCTGATCCTCCCCCCTCTCGTGTGCTCTCTCACTCTCATTCTCTCTCTCTCAAATAAATAAATAAAATATTTAAAAAAAAAAGAATAATTAACTAAGAACACTAAGGTTCAGAAAAGTTAAATAAATTCCTCCAGCCACACAACAAAGTAGAAGGTATTAAATTCAAACCCAAATCTATCCCACCCAAAACCCACACTTCTACTAATGTGAAAATTGATTATTTAATGAAGAATTACATTTTCTTTCAATTACTCATCAATTCACTCAACATATATTTATTTAAAGCCTATTTTGTGGGGTGCCTGGGTGGCTCAGTTGGTTAAGCGTCTGACTTCAGCTCAGGTCATGATCCCCGGGTCCCGGGATCGATAAAGCCCAGCATGGGCTCCCTGCTCAGCGGGGAGTCTGCTTCTCCCTCTCGCCCTCCACCCACTTGTGCTTGCTCTCTCTCTTTCTCTCTCTCTCTCTCTCTCTCTCATAAATAAATAAAATCTTGAAAAAATAATACAAAACCTATTTTGTATCAGATATCATGTTAGGTGCTAAAGATTTAGTATATCTTTAGATGTATATAGGTATTTAAATAATTATAAAGATTTGTCCTCCTAACAACATTTTATGAGCTTTTCTCAAATTATATATATTTATTAAAATAGATAACTAGAAATACTTAATGCAATAATAAACTTTGAAAATCTTTTTCTAAGCTGTCTGAGGTATTTTTCCTTTATAAGCCTTGCCAGTTCCTCATTTAAATTTTTTTTCCCCAAAATCTCTGGAATAATGAGAATGCAGTTTTGCCTGACCTGTACATGAACCCAATCTCCCAATTATATTTTCTTAGCTTTTTTGACTGTCCCTAACATATTGGTTCATACTTGCACAGTATTCATCTTTAGGCAATAAAGTCTAGGATGGGGTGACGGGAAGACTCTACCTAATTGGCAATATGTCAGCATTTTTCTGGGTGAATGTAATGATGGACTCGGCAGCAGTAAGAGCATGGGCATAACTGACCTAGCAGCATGTAAAGCACTCATGTAACACAGATGATTTAACTACATGAACAGCCAACATTCCCAGCATCAATCTTTTTTTTCCAAAATAAAGCAGTCATTTTTTAAAGTTTTAAACTCATGTATTAAAATACAGATTTGACTTTAATCATCTATCAAAGATAAGCTAAATGATACAAATCTGTTCCAAAATCGAATATGACTTCAGTTAATTTGATGGGAGATAGAAGGTCAAGAGGAGCAGAAACTTTTTTGGACCTACTTTAATTTTGCCTAAACTAGGAGATTTCAGAGAAACCCTCAATTTTGGGAATTGTCTAGGACCCACACCAGGGCCTCCATATTAGCTTGTGCACCTCCTTCCACATCAAAGACAAAATGATATAAGGTATTGTCTGAGACATGTGAGAAAAAGAGAGAATACAAAATTCTTATAGGGATAATTCTAATATACACCCAAATACCAGTGTCACCATTTTATGGTATATAAATAGGAAAAGAACAGTTGTCCCACATCTATCCCTGGATGGTCCAACATACAAATTCTCATCCTTACTGCCTCAAACTCCATTGTAGGCCACTATTCATGTTTATCCTTTCAGAATTCTTTTGAAGAATATTGCCCCTTACAGTTAAATGGAAGAAGTAAGGACTGGCCACACTTGCCTGTTACTGCCCTGAACCTTTTTCCTCTCCTGTATAATTCAGTCATTACTGAAGATTGGGAGAAATTAGAGCAAATATAGGAGAGGAAGAATTCAAGACAGTAAATTTGATTTTCCTCATAGTTCAAAGAAAAGGTACAAAACCAGATAAACACTAAATACAGAGTTTTTTTCCCAGACATGGCTCATTCTTAAAGACTAAGCCATTCATCAAGCTAACTCTTCACTAGGAGTACCTATTTCTTTAAAGTACCATATTACAGATCTATAACACTCAGTAAAATCCAACTCTGTCTAATATGTTGATCATGCTCTAAGAATGCATGTTTTTCCAAATCCCCATTATGCAGTGTGACATAGATCCCTAGAATTTTCCAAAGTCTGTTTAATACTCTGAGGAGACTACAGCAGGACTGCCAAGGTTTTAACCTAAGACTGATCATGCAATAGGCAAATTAGTCTATGCTTGTGGCTTTGGAAAAAGGGAAATAGGAAAAAATATATATATAGCTTGGAAAATTTTATATTTGTATTTTTTTCTTTTTTTTTTTCTTTTTAAGATTTTATTTATTTATTTGAGACAGAGAGCATGAGAGGGAGGAGGGTCAGAGGGAGAAGCAGACTCCCTGCCGAGGAGGGAACCCGATGCGGGACTCGATCCCGCGACTCCAGGATCATGACCTGAGCCGAAGGCAGTCGCTTAACCAACTGAGCCACCCAGGCACCCAATATATTTGTATTTTTAAAAAGAAAAACATTTAAATATAATACAAAACTCATAACTTTGTTAGAGTTCCTTGCATTTATATGCACTTTAGTATTTCATTTGTTTCTTTTTAAAAATTTATTATCACAGGGACCCCTGGGTGGCTCAGTTGATTAAGCCTCTGCCTTCAGCTCAGGTCCTGATCTCAGGGTCCTGGGATTGAACCCCGCGTCAAGCTCCCTGCTTAGCGGGGAGTCTGCTTTTCCCTCTGCCCTCCTTCCCACTGCTTGTGTGCTCTCTCTCTCTCTCTCTCTCTCAAATAAATAAATAAAATCTTTAAAAAATTATTATTACAAAGGAATGTGGGTTTCAAAATGATTTTAGTAGTTAATGACTCTAAAAGTTTGAATCTAGCAATGGCTTTAGCACTCTAATTCAGGTGGCCTTTGATATTTAGAAATAAACTTGAAGTGAAAATAAGGATTCTTCTATTTGTTTAGGGTACACCTATTACAAAAATGTCTGTATTGTCTCTCTCTCTGTCTCTCTCTCTCTCTCTCCACCTCTCTCTATTGTGGATATTATGCATTGACTTCTAAATTTAAAAGACTATAATTTAGCAATATAATACATCCCTCACATATGCACATTTTCTTTTTCCCATCCTCCCAATTTGGTTTTATTAGTTAAATCCAATATTATGTCTATGTAAACATTTTTCATTCTGAGCCAAGCATTTCATTATCTTCCTTAGACAATAATTTTTACTTTTCCAGGTTAATTTTTTAATTTACTTTTACTTGTTTGACAGTTTTCAAACACCTACTAACGAACCGTCTGGGTGGCTCAGTCAATGAAGTGTCTGCCTTCAGCTCAGCTCATGATCTCTGGGTCCTGTGTTCAGGCCCCATGTCAGGCTCACCACTCCACAGGGAGTCTTCTTCTCCCTCTCCCTCTGACCTCCCCCCGCCCATGCTCTCTTTCTCCTCTCTCAAATAAATAAATAAAATCTTTAAAACAAACAAAACAAAAAAACACAAATATCCACTAAAGTCTTCTCAAACTTCCAACAGTTCTCTATATAATGCCTTTTAATCAAATTATTCACATGGCCATAACTGTCAGATAATGGATCAAGTTTATTTTTCTAAACACACCTTTCTCACAAATCCCACTAATGTCCTGATCCAGTAGTTACTTGTTTACCTCTAGCCTGCTGGAACCCTACTGTTTGGAGACTTTCTGTCATTATATTGAACATTCCTTTAGTCTCTTTTTGGTATTTAATTCTATCTCAGAAATTTTCCTCCTTCTGAGGTTACTACCTCATTTTGGTGAAAAAAAAGTACATGGGAGTTATAATTTTTTAGGTTTTCACATGTGATAAATATCTATGCTCTCCCACAAGTTATGACTGATAGTTTGGCTGGCTACAAAATTCTAAGTTAGAAATTCTCCTCAGGATTTTGAAGATACTGCTCTACTATGTTCAAGTTTCCAGTGTTGCTGTTAATAAGTTTTTTTTATTATGTTATGTTAATCACCATACATTACATCATTAGTTTTTGATGTAGTGTTCCATGATTCATTGTTTGCGTATAACACCCAGTGCTCCATGCAGTACATGCCCTCTTTAATACCCATCACCAGGCTAACCCATTGTTAATAAGTTTTCTAATAATACCTAACATTAACATTCCTAAATTCTAAATTCTATTCCAAGTTCTATACTAGCCTGTTCATTCCTTATAACAAACTTATGAAAAAGTAATATCCTTAATGACAGACAAGGAAATTGAAGTCCAAAGAAATTAAGTTTCCCTTTTCCCCCTTAATTTTCTGAAATATTACAATATGCATCACTTTCAACATTTCAATTTTTAATCTATATGCTCATATGCTTGAACTCACAATTATCTTTCGTCTGTTTTCCCTATAGTCTCTTCAGAAATCACCATAATTAAATGCTGAAATTCCTGGAATAATCCTCTAATTTTCTATCTACTTTATTTTATTTTCTCTCTCTTGTCTTTTTCCTCTGTTTCCTAAGATATTTCCTTAGTTTTACATTCCAACATTCTATTGAGTTTTTTATTTTAGTGATCACATTTTTAATTTCAAAATATTTAATTCTCTGAAAATTTAATTTTTCTACTCATATGTATAAATATATTTCCATTTCATTTTTGTGTATCTTAAAACATTCTAGAATTTTCTTTATAGTATCAATTTCCATCTTTGTTACATTTATTCTTACATTCCTTATGGTTTTGTTGTTATTGTAAATCATGTTTTTAAATTACTTTTTCAAAATTTTTTGGTGTTTTTTAAGAATGCCATTGATTTTGTACTGCTGTCTTTTGTTTATATTCCTTTCCTTCTCTTATAATTATTTAACATGGGCCATATGTCATTTAGTTTTTTATTATTAACAATTTTTATTATGAGTGGGTCTCAATCTAGCTAAAGCTTTGCATTTGTGTGTTTGGGTTTAGGTGGCCCATGTGAGCTGGGACAGCATCATTTTGTGTACATTGTCTCAGGGCCCTTTTTTCATCAACTTTTCTGTGTCAGCTCTAAGATCATTTATTTTCTTCTTTGTACTTTTGCCTGTTTCTAAGTATGTTTTTGGAATGAACAGAAAATCTGTATGGCTCATTATGAAGCTTTTTATGTTATAGGTTTCCTCTGTAGTATTTGTGCATTTTGTTCCTCCAAGTCAAACATAGAACTGGATTATCAAGTCAGAGATCTTATTTCAGCGTTACTCTTACTAGTAATTTCAAAGATAAAGTCAATCAGGAGGTTTAGACAAAACAGAGAAAGGCCTAAGATATCCACAACAGCTCCCCAGGTCCCATCTTCCTGCACTGGATCAGAAGGAAGATAGATCAGGTCTCTAAATAAGGATCATAGATTCACGTCACACACAGGAGATTTTAAGATATAAAATATCTCCATTTTAAATCTGAGCATTGTATAACTTATAAGACATCACCATGCCTCATAGATTATAGATTCCAGTTATTATAGGTAACCCTTAGCCAGAGACATTCTACAAAGGGCATTTCAAAGATAAGGTTTCTTCCTCCCACCAAATATCAGTAGAATCTTTCCCCAGAAATATAGCTGGTAAAGGGATGCCAGGGCACCTACCTCCTATTCTTCTTCGCAGGGCATCTGACAGTCAAGAGAGTTAATAGATTTCAGGTGAACTGCTTTAATTACTTCTAGACAGCCCTAAATGGACTTGATACAATTATCAGGCTGATCATCAGACATGTTCCTTGCTACTACTTGCAAATCTAATTAACTTCTTCTGGAAAAGATAGGTTCTCTTTGTGGCTCTTCTATTCTCCCACCATGGAATAGGATTTGTGCATAGTTTCAAACCCCCCACTACATTCTAGTAACTCACTGTTCAAAGAAAGAAATCTTCGATTAGATCTTTAAGGTCAGAGGCCACTAGATTTCTAAGAGGTTTGGGCCATGCACAAAATCTGGTGGTACTACTTCCTCTATAGGTTATTCCAAATCCCACTTGATTGGCATCTCTGTGCCAGTTTTATTGTTTATTATTTGGTCTGGAAATCCCACAGTTTTATTAGAGATGAAGGGGATTTTTTTGCTATGATTTTTGTTCTTGTTATTTTCTGTTTTCACCAAGGTGGGGGAGGTTGGAGTGGGAATAACTTTGTAATCTTCAAACATAAGAAAATGAAATATTGTCTTAAAAGCCTTCTATTGCTGTGACTCAAAGTTCTATGATTTGAAGAAGTTTCCAAAAACAAAATTTGCTTCAAACTCATGTGTTTGATTTTTTTGTAAATCAGTTTTTAAAAATTTACAATCAGCAAAAACCCTATCAACTTAACTTTTAAAATATGCAAAAAGTTTTTGGAAAGTAAATGTTAAAATAATTAAATTTTAAAATAATGTTACCTGTCAATAATTGGCAGACAAATATAAGGGTAAATAAATACAAACAGAACTAAAATTTGATTCATTTTCAACTATTTCAAATCTATCTACAGTGTGAAATTTTATCTGCAGCAATAAGGGATTTAATTCATTTCAAGGATACAGTGGAAAATATTGTATTTTACTATATGGTTCTTTTTTTTTAATTAAACTTCTTATATATTTTTGCGTTAACAAGAGAATAAGATGCAAAATTCTCTGATCTGCAGGGAACTACTAGCCAGATTTCAGTAAATGACAGGCTCTTCAGAGCACCTTATCTTTTTACCTCTCAAACCTAGCATTTTATCTTGCTGGTGGTAGTCACTCTTCCAGTATGTGTGCATTGAACTGCTGTAAAAAATGTGCTAGAAATATTTAAACAATATCCTTTTATTATTATCATTATTCCAATAATTGTTATATGTCAATTATAACATCGGTACTTTTTCCATAAGCGCCATCTCATTAGTCTCTATGGACTCTAAATGTTATTTTCAATGAGTTAAAAGAAAACAAACTATTCTTTCTTGAAAGGCAAATAGAAAATCTTCAGCAAAATAACACTTGTCAAAAAAAAAAAAAAAAACAGAGAGAGAGAGGGAAAGAAAGAGAAAAAGAAATATCCCAGTCAAATTAAATTACAGAGAGGATTGACATTGATAGAATACAAGTGTCTAAGATAGAATTGTGCAAAATTCCTAAAGTAACACCCAATTCTTATAAAATGTACCGCTAGGAAACAGAGGTTCCATTTTACATCTCATTGCATCTGAAAAAGCAATCTTCTTTAGCAGAGTCCCAACATCCCTTTTCAATTTCAATATGACATTTTATTCTGAGGTTAATAGATATTAATAATACGTACAACTACAGAATATCAGCTACAACAAGACACTAAATATAGAGAAGGTAATTCTGTGGCTTCTATTCCATTAGGACACTATCACAGGGCCCAAATCTGACCAGAGGTAAGATCTTTACACTTTAACTCACTCAGTCCACTATGGCACCATAGAGCATCTGAGCAAGCCCCTCAGTGACAGTGTTTTACTGTACATCTTTCCTGACTTAGTTTGCTCTCTCACAGAATCTCATAGGAACAAAAGTGTGGAACCTATAGCTGTACCATCAAAAACAGTGTCATTGCAAAAAGATTTGGGGTTTAAATAAGATACGTTACTAAATGCTAAGAATTATCACAGTACTGAGTTAAAGTATATTTCAAAATATAAGCATTGGTGTATTTAAATGTTATAACAACTGTATTGGTAACCAAATAAATACATTAAAATAAGTGAAACAACAAGTCAATTCCCAGTAGAATTACTTAAATATATGTGCTCAAGAGTAGGGGGCTTGGAGCAGAGTTAGGTGCTAACATGTGTCCAAAATAACCATCCCAGGTAGTCAAAAAAGGAAGCAAAGGGTAAGTCTGATGATTGAAATAATTCTAATAGGGCACCTGGGTGTCTCAGGCAGTTAAGCCTCTGCCTTCAGCTCAGGTCATGATCCCAGGGTCCCTGGGATCCAACCCCACATCAGGCTCCCTGCCCAAGGGGGGAGTCTTGTTCTCCCTCTGCCCCGCCCCCTGCTCGTGTGCATGCTCTCTCTCTCACAATAAATAATAAATAAATAAATAAATAAATAAATAAATAAATAAATAAATAAATAAATTGTAATAGCTCCCTAATTTCTATCAAAGAATGACGGATCCATTGAGAAATCTGAAGTGTTTCTGCTTGCCTATATTACTCCATTATATTTTAGTGTTAAGCTTCTGTGATCTTAACCTGCATTGATCTATTTGCTTGTATTCTGAGAATAGGATGGGATAATGAAACAAATTTAGCCTGTAAGTTCAATGCCTGTAAGAATCTATGAAGCCAATATATCCAATCTGAAAGGTTTTATTTTTTGTGGTGGATTTTCAACATAATCAGAAGCTGTAATAATGATAGAATTCTACCAATGAAGAAGACTGACTGCAAGGGGCAAGTCCTCTCTCTTTCCCAAAAAATCAAGAAAGCTTGAGGAGAGAACTCCTAGAAAGAAAAACAAAACCTGGAGCACCTGGGTGGCTCAGTCAGTTAAGCATCTGACTCTTGATTTCAGCTCAGGTCATGATCTCATGGCCCTGAGATCGAGCCACACATCGGGCTCCATGCTGAGTATGGAGACTACTTAAGATTCTCTCTCTCCCTCTCCCTCTACCCCTACCCCTACCCCTGCTCTCTCTCCCTATATATATATATATAAATAAAATCTCAAGAAAGAAAAAGAAAGGCAAAACCTGATCAAAGGATTAAAGGAAAGGAATAATTCTGAGTACCATAATATTGCCTCCATCTCTCAAATGTTTTTTTGACAAGTACCCATAGATTAATTGGTAAGGTCTAGAGAAGGAAACTATGCATGTAAATTGATAATCTTTGTGATATATTTTAATTAAAAGGCAATGCTGATTTGAGACTTATGGTATGTTTATCATTGTTGGGAGTGGGAGAAAGGGATTCAAAACAAGACTTTGGCACATCAAGAGCTCCCATTCATCAGTAAGCACACGAGCTCTATTAGTAGTTTGGGGATAGAAGTGTGGCTTCACGACATCATGGCCTTTTTACAAGGAGACTAGGCATCAGCAGGGAAGGAGCTGGCCATCTATATTGATCAAAAGGCAATTTCACATGGTTTCTTAACAAGCACTGAGGGAGCCAGAAAAATGGCAGGTACCACATGGCTTAGAAGAATATGTTCAGCCATGAGATATGGCATCAAGTCTTCCAGACACAGAATTTAGGAGACTTTGAAGGGAAGCTGTCAATGACACAATAATAGGTATAGTCAGCATCTAAGATATACAATGAAGTACATAAAGTTTGGGATACACTTTCACTGAGATCTGGAGGTTAATATGAATGCTTAACTGAGGAAATAAAAGTATTGGTTAAATAGCCATTTTATTCAGCAAGTTGGCACTTTTAGGAAAAATAACAAATGCATTAGGACTATGGTGAAAAATTAAGATCATAAGAAAGTAGATGATTCTTGAAAGATACAGGGACATGTGTGTGCAAGCAAGGTGATATGACAAGTGAGTCCAGAGAAGGAGGATTTTGGAGAAAGACTACAGAACAAAAAACAGCGAAAGATGTTAGTATGAATGGTATGGATTTCAAGTAACAAACTGACTCAAGCACAATGAAAATTTGTTAGTTTTATAACCGGGAAATACAGGAATGCAGATGGCTTCAGACTGAAATTAGTAGCTCAGAAAAACCTCAAAACATTTTCTCTCTCCATCTCTTGGCTCTGCCTTCCTATGTCTTGGCTATATTTGGTCATGCTTTTCCCATGCAGTGGCAAAGTTGTTCAAACATAGTGTCAAGCTTACTTCCTAACAGATTGGCAAACTCAGGGGGAAAAAAGTAAACACCTCTTTCCCAACAATTTAAGCCAAAGACCAAAGGGTGACTCTTAATTGATTTAGCTCCATTTATAAGCCCATCCTGGAACCCAAACTTTGTGAGAGGGGAATGGAATGTTGTGAAAACAATCAGCATAGATCACGTTCCTACCCCTGGAGATGAGAAATGAGGTCAACTGTGCCTTCCCAGCATGGGTGAAACATGGTCTCTGGGTGGTTTATTAGCAGGAAGGTGATGTACTGTTACCAATAAAGAAATGATGTTTGATTCACTTCTGGTTCAGTTGATCCTAGAAGATACTATCACCAAAAGTTATTGCTAACCAAAATAATTATAAAAGGGAACTATAAAATCTTAGAATTATGGTAGTGGAAAGTGTGTACATGCATGTAATGCTGTCTAATATGTTCAGAATTCAGAATCATATTTGTCCTGAAGTATCCATGATAAAACCTGAGTTTGGTTTTTTATTTTGTTTGCTTTTGATATTTTTCATTTGGATTGCTATTCCAAACTCTTTAGTTTCCACTGTTAAAGAAATACATACCCATGTCTCTTGCTATATGACTTTGCAATTCCTATTGGAATATACAGAGTATTTTCCCACTCAATCAACTCATACTGGGGTTGTTCATGTGTCTTCTTTTGACCAGTGGAATTTTTGCATATTGAGGCAAGCAAAGCCTAAAGTGTCCTTTCAACGACTTGGTCCCTTGTACCATGAAAAGAACATACCTTGAGTAGCCACTGATTAATGAAAATAGATCAGACTTAACTTTACCTCACAGCCTGGAGTCAAGCCCAGGTAATTGCACCAGTCTCCTCAGATAACCTGCAGACAAGAAAAATAATCATTTGTTGTTTTTAAGTTACTGATATTTTGAAACTGTTGATTTTACAGCATTATTGCAGCAGAAAACTAAATATTAAACTTCCCTGCTACACTACTTGTGAGTTATATTCCACTTATTTTCAACATAGTATATTGTATAAAAATGGTGCTGTTAAAAAAATGGTGCTGTTAAAAATAGTAAAAAATTTTGACATGTAACATTTATTTTAAAATATGATTTAACACAGTTTAACTCTTAAACTGCTCAAAAACAATTTCCATATAAGATAGTGAAATTTAAAAGATATAAAAAATGCATTTTACAGATTTCTTCCCATACTTAAGTTTAAAAACAATGTATCGCGCCCCTCTAGGTGCTGTCAAGCTGTTCTGAAGAGGGAGGGAAAAGATGGAGGCAAGCTATCCAGTCCCTCACCCCATCACCCTGCAAATTTAGAGAAATCTCATTGCTAGATTTTTTATACACTGAGATTCCACATAAAGTTTCAGTTTTTAAGGAGGGGGAGGGAATTCTTCTGCTATGTTAAAAAACAAGTTTGTAATCTATTCACTACACAATCATCTTACCTAGAAAAATAAAAATTTTTCTCCCTACTCATAAAAGTAATTTGTTTATATATACTGTAATTAAATCCAACTATAAATAGTTTAAAAATAATAAATAATTATGCTAAATTGTGCATCTTGGAGGAAATCCTCTTTTCCCCCACAGCCTAAACAATCATGTTATGAAAAGCAGGTGTTTTTATTATCACCCCTTTAATCATGCCTTTACCAGAGTATGTCTCAGGTTAAAAATGGTTTATTTTAAAAATTTGTATTCCTTGGGAAGGATACTTTTGAGGGAGGAAATGAAACATTCTCTGTCATTTGCACTCTGAAAGGTCTACACCTGTGAAAAATATATGCTACTAATAAGTAAAAAAATTAAAAAAATATTTTCATGCCACTTTTCAGTTGATGTATGGGTAGAAATGATTATGACAGATTTTGACATTCAGAGCATTCTTTAACCTTAAGTGGAAAATGAAATAGTAGGCAGTGATTGACATTTAGAGATTGGAAGTCTACCCAGAGCCTACTTACATATCTTTCCCATTATGATGTCAATAATTATTACCACTGAAGTCACACCTTTGAGTTAAGACATTATCTCCAGATTTTTAAATAATTATTAAAATTTAATTCAGTTAAAAAGTTAATTTATTTAATAAAAACTATATTAAGCCATTAACATCAATTAAATCTTTGAGGCAGTAAAGTGAGATAAATTCAATTTTCTTTGAAGGCTCATTTCTTCTGTTTTGATAGCTTACCAACAAGCTGACACCACAGGTCTGAGCAAACTCAGTGGGAGAAAAGGTATTACCAGAAACTGGACTCCAGAAGCCACTTTTTCTAACAGAGTCACTTATCTACTCTTACCTCTCCATATTTATGTCACATTGTTAGGAGTGGGGGGCCCTTTTTACTGGAGTACTGTGCTAGTCAAAGCATAACTCTCAGTGGAATAATAAAATGTCTATAATATGTGTTTGTAACACTCCTCAGTAATCCCTTTTTTATATTTACTATAATGAAGTTAGAATCTCCTTTGAATGACAAACATGTTACCTTTGAGATTACTTAGCAAAAAGGAAAAATGTTTTAATGAAAGAATTTTGGAGAGTAAAATTGTATAATTTCAGGATGCTCTTCTTGTTCCATAAGGGTGGGAGGGTTCCAAAAAAACAAAAGAAGACCAACAACAATCATGGGGAATTCAAAAGCAAATTTACTACTCTAGAAAGCGCTGAAATTCTATTTAAAATGTCACTAGCAAAGAATAATGAAAGAATAGAGAAAGAAACTATAATTCAGAATCTTTTTTCGTATTCTTTTTCTTCTCCTTCCTTCTTTTCTCCTTTAAAATTGTTGATTTTAACACAAAATACTTATTACCCTTCTAAAATACCAAAAAGCATGAACATGATTTTTCCCTCTTCCTTGTTTCTTTTCCTAAGGAATAGCTACAGTCACAGAACACTCTGGCTTCACTGTGGTACTTCACTCACTAGTGCAAGAGGGTAGCATCTTCTTGATTTTTGGAAAGAAGTATTGGACACATGGAGCCCAGCTCCTTCTTCTCTTTCCCTTGGGAGGAATTCAGATATTCTGCTGATAAAGACATTCTGCTTTTTTGTTTTCTAGAGATGCTTTGCTCCTCTCTTTGGGAGAACTCTGCCCCATTTCAGGCTGTTGAGTGGGAATGCCTAATTAAGTCTTAGGTTCACCATTAGAAATGCCACTTGCCCATTGATACAAATTGCATTCTCCTATATCAGCTTGTTAATAAAGGTGATGTTTTGGTTTCCATCTTCCTTATTCTTGTTTGCTTTTTAGTTTGACCCCAGGACCCAGAAAAATGTACTACATATTGGGAAGCATTTAAGCCTGCATACAGTACCTCTAAAATATTTCCATATAGTATCTCTAAAATTAAACCTCTGTAATAAAACACTGCATTTTGCTGAAACATTCACTTTTTAAGAAAAATTTCTACTGAGATATCAGTCCTTTTTTTCTACCCTTTTTAAGCTGCTTTTGTTAAATGCATACACATTTCTTCATTGGTTTGTTACCTTTAGAATAAAAGGCAGACAATATACCAAATGCTTTTCCTCTCAAATGAAAATTATAGGTTTACTTTCACTGAAGGGGAATTTTACTGGACATAATTCCATATTTTAATTTTAAAACATATTAATACTCATTATATTATAGGGAAGCATTTTATATATGAACATTCTTCTACAAAGCCAGGAGTATTACAAAAATCATTAGTTCCTGGCAGATTGAGGGGCTTTGTTTGGTTTATAGTATGTTTGAAGTACCACTTGACTGACAGTTAAATCAAGAAATAGTTCTATTATTTCCATCCCCAAACATGTAAAAATAGTAAGCAGGAAGCAGTTTGTCATTCAAAATCAATTATTTCAACATATGACAATAGAAGCCTGGAGTGAGGACTGACAAATACAGGTTCAGGCAAATCTGAAAAAATTCAAAGACTGGCAGACTTATGAGCTAGTGGACTGCAGAATTCAGTTTCATTTAAACTACATAGCTGGGAGGGACGCCTGGGTGGCTCAGTCGTTAAGGGTCGTCTGCCTTTGGCTCAGGTCATGGTCCCGGGGTCCTGGGATCGAGCCCCGCATCGGGCTCCCTGCTCCGCAGGAAGCCTGCTTCTCCCTCTCCCTCTCCTCCTGCTTGTGTTCCCTCTCTCGCTGTGTCTTTATCTGTCAAATAAATAAATAAATAAATAAATAAATAAAATCTTAAACTACATAGCTGGGAGATGGTGGGAGGAGGGAAGCAAACCATAAAGTTTATACACTAAAACTTAATAAACTAATTCTGTATTAATATAAGGAATGATAGTTCCTAGAATTTCATTATCTTGCATAGATAGTGATATCCTTTATATTCAGAAATGTCATTGCTCGTATCAATATATAAAACCTAATAGGGAAGTCTTGAGAGAAAAATGTATTGTTTTTAGTCTTACTTTACCTTTCTAACCTATGTTCCATTAGTATCCCATAAGTCCCCCTCTCCAGAACTAATCAATTAATCTCTTCCTTGCTATGTAGTCTCATTTCTTTGTGCTTTTGTCGTGCCTTTTTTCTTCTTGGAATATCCCTGCCTCTTTTCTCTTCCTTACAAATTATTCTTACCCATATCAAGACCTTCCTTTTCCATAAAGCTGTCTCAGACCATTTCAGCACATGCATTATCTTCCCCCTTTGAAATCAAACAACCTATTATCCATACTTTATTATGCATAATTTTAAATATTTTCTTCTAATTTCATTAATGTATCATGTAGTTATATTTTGCTTTCCCAATCATACTTTGTACTTAAACGTGGGTAACATATTTCAAAGTACTTAAAAGAGTGCTGTGCACTTAATTAATGTGTTGGATTGATTGATGTGCATTTTCTTTTTTTTCCCTAATCTTTGTTTTTTTTAATCTTTTTATTATGTTATGTTAGTCACCATACAGTACATCATTAGTTTTTGATGTAGTGTTCCATGATTCTTTGTTTGCATATAACACCCAGTGCTCCATGCTATACGTGCTATCTTTAATACCCATCACCGGGCTAACCCATCCCCCCACCCACTCCCCTCTAAAACCCTCGGTTTGTTTACCCGAGTCTGTAGTCTCTCATGGTTCATCCCCCACTCTGATGTGCATTTTCACTGTCACATACAGATTTGTTTAATCTTTACTTATAGCTCTTATAACACATGTAAGATTATAATATACAAAGCTGAGACTGAAGTTTCTGATAGAGGAATTTCTACAGATCTTATACAGGACCTAGAACTGAATTAGAAACACTATATTCAAGACAAGGATTTTCTGTCAACTAACTTTCAGTGAACGGCACATAGGTTGAACCTGGCAAACTTTCAAATTAGAATAGATGTTATTTTCTGTTCCAATTCCAATGTTTTGTGGGATTTTTTTTTTTTTCTCCTTTTTTGAGTTACATTTTAGGAGAGTATCAAGTTGTTAGCCCTCAGTGTTAAGGACACATCTTTACTGAAGAGATGAAGAAGTGTGCATTTAACCAGAAATAGTGGTTAGTGTATTATATACAATTTCTCATTCAATACACCAAACTAAAAAAGTAGATATTACTTTCCTTTTATAGATGAGGAAACTGAGGTCCAGAGAGGTGTTTTTAAAATGTCCATTGAATTGATTATGAAAATATAATTATTTCATGACTCAAAAATCTTTAAAAATATCAAAGAAAAATATTGAGTTGGATTTGACAGATTTGCAATTATAAGGAAATAATAAACATCACCTTATATTCTAGTGTAAGTGGTGCTGTTTCAACCTAAACCCTTTCAACACAACTATTTCTTCCTAAATAGGTTATGTGAATGGCTCCAAGCCACACGTTGTGTTTTTATTTTTTTTCCCCCTCAGACTTATGTTCAAGGGCAAAAAGAGCAAACAGATTGTATTTGCCCATCTGTTCCATTTCTTGTGAAAGACCTTTAAAGGTCTTTTAATATATCACTTTTGAGATGGTGTAGGCTTATAGACCCCTTGCAGGCCAGGGTCATTTGAGGACTGCACTGAGGTTAAGGTCGGCCAGGCAGGCCTAGGCCAGGAGGAGAAAATGTTCTCTTCCCCTTACCTCATGTTGCAAGGCCTAAATGCCTGGATCAGCAGGAAGTGGCTCTTGCCTCGCTTAAAGTGTGTCTTTCTAAACAGAAGTGTTCTTTCTAAAGACAAAGAACATGTTGTCTCCAAAGGAAGGATGGCTAAGAGAATTCTTTATTCTGCAAGCATAAACAGGATGTATTTTGTTCTTATTGAATTTCGTGTATATTTCACTTCACGGATGTTGGCTTGATACTTTAAGTACACATTGTTATGTTTATCTGATCACTGCGAGTATATAGCTATGTGAGTAATAAACGGCAGTATGCAGTTGCAAGTGCTGCCTTTGCTCTGCATCCCCTGTGTCCTGGTGATTTCGTAGACCCTTACCCAGGGACCCCAACGCACTAGACGTTGACAATTGGCGCCCGAACAGGGGCCCTGAAGGACGTACAGGAAGGGTGAGTAACTTAATTAAGTACAGGGTGATGGGACAAGAAACTTCTACTCCTTATGTTCGAATGCTGAAGCATTCACTTGCTGTCTATGGTATTACTGTCGCTTCTAATGATATTGAGCTGTGTTTGAAGGTGGTTCGAGAATGGAATCCTTGGTTTCCAGAGGAGGGAACTTTAGATTTGGATAATTGGCGGCGAGTTCGACATAATGTCGAGAAGGCAATGAGACAGGGAGAAAAAATTCCCGTGCGGTTTTGGTCTATTTGGTCGATTATTTTTACAGTGCTTAAAGCTATGGAGGACGACCGCACGGTCGAAGATTTCCATAAGGAGATGGCTCCTTCTATACAAGACCTCCCTTTAGATACGGATGAGAAAAGGGCGGTAGAGAAAGATACCTTTAAGCTTACACCATCCCGTGAGCCTAGCGAGTGTGGTAATGAAGAACCAAAACCGAAAGTAAAATCGGATCCCGAGGTGGAGCGTGTGTGGAAGGTTTTTCAGCAGGTTATGGCTATGACGGAAGAGTCTAAGAAACCCTCTAGGAAGCCCTCTGCTCCGCCTTTGCCGTCTGTACCAGCTCTTTCTTCTAAAAATCCTTTCCTTTCTGCTGCTTTAGCTGAGCTTGATGCGCTAGAGGATAACGATGATGAGGCTGGCGCAGGTAATTCTGTCTTTGCTTTTCCTGTTATTAGGCCTCCCCCGATCCAGGGAATGGCACAAGCACCATATTATGAAGGAATAGGTATAGAAGATATTGGTCGCTTGAAGAAGGCAGTGTCTTTATATGGACCACAATCACATTATGTTAAGGAGCTAGTTAATAGTCCAGCTCGACATTATAACAATTTTTCTCCTGAGGACTGGAGGGTCCTCTGTCGGGCTCTTCTAAAGGAGCCTGAATATCTGCAGTGGCAGATGTGGTTTTCTGAACTTTGTATGTATGTACATGTGGTAATAGATACATATTCTCAATTTATATGGGCCACAGCACAAAGTGGCGAAACTGCACAACATGTTATCACCCATCTCTTAGAAACTTTTGCTGTGATGGGTTTACCATCCACTATTAAAACGGACAATGGACCTGCATATAGCAGTAAAAAATTTCAAACTTTCTGTAAACAATATGGTATAATGCACAAAACAGGCATTGAGTATAATCCTCAAGGGCAAGCTATTGTAGAACGTGCACATAATACCTTAAAGTTACAAATTAAAAAATTAAAAAGGAGGAAAAAGGACCATATTTTAGCATTCACTCAATCAAATGCATGTTCCATTTTGCAACAAGCTCTGTTCACATTAAATTTCTTGAATCTTCCGCAGGGAGATATCCTTTCCCGTGCAGAGAAACAGTTCATAGAGGGAGAGGTCGCTCCCCCTCCATTAAATGAACATATATGGTTTAAACCAACCGCAGATGCAGAATGGCGACCGGGGCTATTACTTTACAGGGGGAAGGGTTATGCTTATGTCTCCACAGAGGATGGACGGACCTGTTCCTGGCTCCCCGCGCGATGGATCCGGTCGAGGGCCAATTCGAACGGCACCGTATCCCACCAGACGACGGATGGGGAATCCAGACCAAGATGAACTTCCATTACAGGCCATGACACATCTGAATTTGGGAGGACGACGTCGCCGTCGGCAGATATTTGCTACTGCTTTGCCAACTTGGGGGCAAATTAAAAAGCTTAGTGGGGAGGGGCAAAAAATCCTGCAGCGAACAGGGAAGGCTTGTACGCCTGAAAATTTATTTTTGGCTATGTGTGCCTTGCTTACTGTATTATCCTCTGCCGAGGCGACAAATGTAAGCTATTGGGCCTATATACCTAATCCACCTATGATGGAACCTGCACCTTGGGGAAGTGCAGATATTCCTGTCTATACCTCCCCTGTGATACTTTCGCCTCCTTGGAAGAATCTTACTTATCTTAATCAGGATGATGGCACCTCATTTAATTTTTCATACAAAGGGGATGGTCCTTACATTTGTCTGGGCCCATCACCGTGTGCCGAGATGGATTGGCAGAACTGGATCCTGCCGGGGAATAAGTCTAATGGATCCCGAACTCATTTACAAAGAGTTGAAGCATGGTCTCTTAACATGACATGGGGAAATGTTACATTTGCTGAATTCCCCTCATTTCCTGCCTGTCCTGATTTCACTTATATCGGACTGGCCTATGAACCATTTGTGTGGCAGGAATATGTTGGAAAATTCGTGAAATTTTATAAGAATTTACTTATGTGGGGACCATATGGTCAATTTCTTCGGAATTGTTCCGAATGGAATAAGACATGTTGTGATTTGTCCTTATCCTACAGGATGCCACCACGGAACAAATGGAATGAATCAATGGTGAATCATCAGTTGATGGCCTGGGGAGATGGCGGCATCGCAGACCCTCGTATAGCACATCAGAAATTTCCTGACCATATCCAAACGCACTTGTGGAAGATTGCAGCTGCGCTTAAGACTGTTAGATTTTACGAGGGAACCTTTTCTGGCACCGTGAATTCTGCATCAACTTATAAATTCACCTCATTTAAAGAGATAAATGTAACCACATGCGTACCTTTACCATATCTATTTCTGTATTACTGATTGTTATCTTATGCTTTATGCTGTTGCATTTTTGCTATCTAAAGCCTTCCCAGAATTCTATGGCCATCCTTTGGAGGGCACTTTTATTAAAACAAAAGAAAAAAGAGGGAATTGAGATGGTGTAGGCTTGTAGACCCCTTGCAGGCCAGGGTCATTTGAGGACTGCACTGAGGTTAAGGTCGGCCAGGCAGGCCTAGGCCAGGAGGAGAAAATGTTCTCTTCCCCTTACCTCATGTTGCAAGGCCTAAATGCCTGGATCAGCAGGAAGTGGCTCTTGCCTAGCTTAAAGTGTATCTCTCTAAACAGAAGTGTTCTTTCTAAAGACAAAGAACATGTTGTCTCCAAAGGAAGGATGGCTAAGAGAATTCTTTATTCTGCAAGCATAAACAGGATGTATTTTGTTCTTATTGAATTTCATGTATATTTCACTTCACGGATGTTGGCTTGATACTTTAAGTACACATTGTTATGTTTATCTGATCACTGCGAGTATATAGCTATGTGAGTAATAAACGGCAGTATGCAGTTGCAAGTGCTGCCTTTGCTCTGCATCCCCTGTATCCTGGTGATTTCGTAGACCCTTACCCAGGGACCCCAACGCACTAGACGTTGACACACTTTACTTCGGTTGTTTTTTTTTTTTTTTAATTTCTATTTTTACTAGAGTTCTTAGATTATTTCATCTAAAACCTTGATATTTTCTGCAAAAAAAAAATGTGAGCTACATCTGACATATCTAGATTTTTCTGCTTTATATCTACTTTTGTGTGTGTGTGTGTGTGTGTGTATGTGTGTAGAAAGATTTGCAAGGGCAAATAAAACAGAAGAAAAACTAAGACTCTCTCAAACTAGCCTTGAGTTAGGCCCCTGAATTTTTTTCCAGGCAATTCCAAATTGGAAGAAGGAATTTACTTTAATATATCCATAAGAACAAAATACAAGTGTTCAAAAACTTTGGTTTAAATACTCAGAGATTTTTCTATCTTTGTACAAACTGTTTCATTTATCTCTTAATACCACAGAGAGTGATCTCTTTAGAGATTTGGTTTATTGAACATAAGTGTCTTTTTGGAAGCTTTTATCATTTATTGGTCCAACATCTAGATGTACTTTATTTGGAAGCTTAATGATAATAATAATGCTACTATTAATCACAATGTTGAGATTAGTCTGGAAGGGCACTGAGCTTGTTTCAATCATTCTCTGTGATCATATTCCATGATGATGTTTAGTGGTTCAGTTTTGACTTGCAAGTGAGAGTCTAATCATGAACAATGATTCTTCAACATATTTTCCCTTCCATGAGAAGAGAAATAGCTCAGGATTCACAGGCAGAATTGCTTCTATACGTTAAGTTCTTAAGTATGAGAAATCACTAAGAACATAGCATAAATGGATTTAAAATGTGTTATATCCAGATCAATGTGGCATCATTTTTCCTGTTTTAAGAATACTATGTTGACAAAAGAGGGGGATAATTTACAAAAAAAATTGGCTGCTCTTATAACTTAGAGATCCTGAAAACATGACGGGATTTTGCTAAAGTACTTGACTTCTCCATGATTTTGTTTCCAGCTTTACTGAGGAATAATTGACAAAATTGTATATATTTCAAGTGTACAACGTGATGCTTTGATATACATTGTGAAATAATTACCAAGATCAAGTTAATTACCACATTCATCACCTCACGTAATTAATTTTTTGTGTGTGTGTGAGAACTATTAAGATCAATTCTCAGAAAATTTCAAGTAACACAATACCCTATTATTAACTATAGTCACCTTGCTGTACATTAGATTCTTAGAACTTATTCATCTTACAAATAGAAGTTGATTATCATTTACCTTACATCTCATTCTCTACCCCCATGCCCTGACAATTACCATTTCCACTTTCTGTTTCTGTGAGTTCAGCTTTATTTTTTTTTAGATTTCATATATAAGTGATACCATGCAGTATTTGTCTGCCTGGCTTATTTCAGTCAGCATAATGCCCTCCAGGTTCATACATGTTCTCATAAATTACAGAATTTTCTTCTTTTTATGGTTAAATAATATTCCATTGCATATATATTTTTTCTTTACCCATTATCTGTTGACATTTAGATGGCTTCTATATCTTGACTATTCTGAATAATGCTGCAGTGAACATGGGAGGGCACATATCAACCAAAATAATGATTTCATACCCTTCAGAAATATAGCAGAGATTTCTGGGTCACATGGTAGTTCTATTTTTAATTTTTTGAGGACCTCCATACTGTTTTCCATAATGGCTGTACCAATTTACATTCCTAACAGCAGTGTACAATGGTTCCCTTTTAACCTTGCTAACATTTGTCATCTTTTCAACAATAGACATCCTAATAGGTGTAAAGTGACATCTCATTATGGTTTTGTTTTGCATTTCTCTGATGATTAGTGATGTTGAGCACCTTTTTATGAACCTATGGGACATTTGTATGACTTCTTTGGAAAAATGTCTACTTAGGTCTTTAGCCCATTTTTAAAATGGGTATTATTGTTGTTGTTATTATTACTGCTTTTGAGTTGTAAGAGTTCCTTATATATTTTGAATAGTAACCTCTTATCAGATATATGGCTTGCAAATATTTTCTCCCATTTTGTAGGTTGTCTTTTTATTTTGTTGACTGTTTCCCTTGCTATGTTGATACTTTTTAGTTTGATGTAGTCTCACTTATTTATTTTTACTTTTTCTTGTCTGTGCTTTTAGGGCTATATCCATGAAATCATTCGAAGACCAATGTCATGAAACTTTGTTTTCTTCTAGGAGTTTTATGGTTCCAGCTTCTACAGTTAAGTCTTTTTGTTTTTAAGATTTAATTTATTTTAGGGAGAGAGAGAGTGAAAGAGAGAGTGAGCACAACCAGGGAGAGGAGCAGAGGCAGAAGCTGAGGGAGAAGCAGACTCCTTGCTGAGCAGGAAGCCTGATGTGGGGCTCGATCCCAGGACCCTGAGATCATGACCTGAGCTGAAGGCGGATGCTTAATGGATTGAGCCACCCAGACGCCCCTACATTTCAGTCTTTAATTCATTTCTAATTAATTTTTGTGGGTGTTGTAAGATAGGGGTCCAGTTTCATTCTTCTACATGTGGATATAGTTTTCACAGCACCATTTATTGAAGAGACTATCCTTTCCCCATTGTGTGTTCTTGGCACTCTTGTCAAAAATTAGTGACTATATATACATAGGTTTATTTCTGGGCTCTGTATTCTATTCCATTGGTCCATGTATGTGTATTTATGCTGGTTCCATACTCTTTTGATTACTATACATTTGTAGTATAGTTTGAAATCAGAAAGTGTGATGCCTCCAGCTTTGTCTGTCTTTCTCAAGATTGCTTGAGTTATTTGGAGTCTTTTGTGGTTCTGTATGAATTTTAGGATTTTTTTCTATTTCTTGAAAAAATGTAATTGGAATTTTGATGGGGATTGTATTGAATCAAGAGACCACTTTCGGTAGTATAGACATTGTAACAACATTCTTTTCTAATCCAAGAACACGGGGTATCTTTCCATTTATTTGTGTCTTCTTCAATTTCTTTCATCAATGTCTTACAGTTTTCAGTGTATAGATCTTTCACCTCCGTGGTTAAATTTAACCCTCAGTATTTGCTTTGCATGATATTACAAATGAGATTGCTTTTTTTTCTTTTGCTAGTTCATTGTTAGTGTATTGAAATACAACTGATATTTGCATGTTTACTTTGTATCTGGCAACTTACTAAATTTATTAATTCTAACAGGTTTTGGTGGAGTCGTCAGGAGTTTCCATGTATATGATTATGTCATTTGCACACAGAAAATTTTACTTCTTATTTTCTGATTTGGATGCCTTTTATTTTTATGTCTTGCCTAATTTCTCTGGGTAGGACTTCTAGTAGTATGTTGAATAGAAGTGGTGAAAATGGGCATCCTTGTCTTGTTCTTGATTTTAGAGGAAAAGCTTTCAGATTTTCGCCATTGAGCATGATGTTAGCTGTGGGCTTGTTCATATATGGGATTCACTATGTTGAGGTGAATTGCTTTTATACCTAATTATTGAGAGTTTTTATTATGAAAAGATGTTTAATTTTGTCAAATAAATTTTTGTTTCTATTGAAATTACATGGCATTTATGACCTAATAAATCAGAGTAAACAGGTATTAATTTAATTGGGGAAGAACTGGGGAGGGAATGAGAAGAATCACTAGCACTCCTTCTCAAAACCTGATAATTTTTTTCTTCTTCTCCTTCATTATCTCAATTTATTTCATAAATAATTATTGAGCTCCTACCTAATATGTGCCAAACACGGTCTTGACTCAAGGATTCAATAAAGAACAAAATAGACATTGTCCCATAGTACTATGATGAGTGATAAAAAGAAAATTACAGAAAGTCATGACGTAATAAGAGGACTTGACATAATCCTGGGTAAATGTCCATGTAGAAATGGTCTTTGAGCTAAGATTTGAATGATGAATAGAAGTTATTAGGAGAAGAGGTGAGAAAAAAACTTTCCAAGTAGAAGAAGCAGAAGTGCAAGGAACCAAGAGATAATTTGAAGATACAATTAATAGGTCACGCTAAAATTTATGCGAGGGGATTGGGCATTGTTGAGAGAAGGGGAAAAGTCAAGGAGAAACCCTAGGTTTCTAAGTAAGTGGTGAGACAGGGCATCAGGGAATAGTAAAAGACTTGAAGAAAAAAAAAATGAAGGTTGCATTTTGAATAAATTAAGTATAAGATGTCTGTGAAATCTTGAAGTGGAGTCAAACATCTGTTGGAAATGTGAAGCTAGAGTCCAAAAAAAGATCTGCATTGGAGATATAGGTCTTCATGTAAAAGTCTGTGTTTTAAATCCATGGAAAAGGGCGCCTGGGTGGCTCAGTTGGTTGAGCGACTGCCTTCGGCTCAGGTCGTGATCCTGGAGTCCCGGGATCGAGTCCCGCATCGGGCTCCCTTCTCAGCGGGGGGTCTGCTTCTCCCTCTGACCCCCCCCCTCTCATGCTCTCTCTATCTCAGTCTCTCTCTCAAATAAATAAAATCTTAAAAAAAAAAAAATAAATAAATAAATAAATAAATCCATGGAAAAGATTGCAAATACTTAGAAAAGAGAGGATTAAAAAAAAGATGAGAATTAGATCCAAATGAGTCTTTAGGTCAAACAGAAGATAAGCCAGTAAAATCGGAGTGGGAGACGAACCATGAGAGACTATGGACTCTGAGAAACAAACTGAGGGTTCTAGAGGGGAGGGGGTTGGGGGGATGGGTTAGCCTGGTGATGGGTATTAAAGAGGGCACGTACTAAAAAAAAATAATAATAAAAAATAAAATAAATAAATAAGTAAAGAGGGCACATACTGCATGAAGCACTGGGTATTATACGCAAACAATGAATCATGGAACACTACATCAAAAACTAATGATGTAATGTATGGTGATTAACATAACATAATAATAAAAAAAAGATACAGTAATAAATAAATAAATAGATAGATAAATAAATAAATAAATGTTTGGTAGAATTTGCCTATAAAAAAAACCAGAATATGAAAAAGAGCAACCAGTGAGAAAGAAGGAAAACCAGAAAGTAGATAGAGGCTGAAGGAAGAGAGGAGGAGAGAGGTTGGCTCACCATGTTGAATACTGTTGCAAAATGAAGTAAAATGAAGATAGAGAAGCACATTGGATTAGTAACATCAATGTGTTTGGTGATGTTGACAAGAGCAGATTCAGTGAAGTCATGATTAGAAACTGGACGATGAGGAGATGAAAATGACTAATATTGAAGATGTAGAGACTATGTGGTAAAAACAGAAGCTTGACTAGGAAGGGAAGCAAAGAAGTGGGTTATACCTAGAAAAAATCTGGGAGTCACGGATTTTTTAATTGGAAGACTAATACATGTAATCTAAGGGGACTAATCTAGCAGAAAGGGAAAGATTATTCAATCAGAAGAGAAAGGATTTTTTTTTTTTTTTTTAAGAGAGGAAGAGTGAGAGGTGGGGAGGTGGGGGCAGGTGCAAAGGAAGAGGGAGAGAGAGAGAATCTTAAGCAGACTCCATGCCCATTGCAGAGCACACACGGATCTTGATCTCACAACCCTGAGATCATGACCTGAGTGGAAATCAAGAATCCCATGCTTAACCAATGAGCCACCCAGGCACCACGAGAAAGGGTAATCTAAGAAATAAAATCCCCCATGAGATAAAAATGGAATGGTATTAACACAAGTGAGGAGAATGGCATTTGGTAAAATGAAGTACACCTTCTTCATTATGACAGGAGGAAAGAAGAAAATAATAGGGATGGGGTGCCTGCATGGCTTAGTTTGTTAGGTACCTGACTCTTGTTTGGCTCAGGTCATTATTTCAGGGTTGTGAGATCAAAACCCACGTGGGGCTCCAAGCTGGGCTTGGAGTCTGCTTAAGATTCTCTCTCTCCCTCTCCCCCAACCCTCTTGCTCTCTCTCTCTCAAAATAATAATAATAATAATAAGGATAAGGATAATTACAGATAAATTTACAGGTGAAAAGAAGAGGGAGTTTCCAAATTATGGCTTTTATTTTATCACTCAAGCATAAGCAAAACAACTGAGACTTATAAAACACAGATGAGATCCTTATCAAATTCCACATTTAAAGTCAAGGTGAAGGAGAATAAATAGCTAGAGGATCAAGAAGAAAATCCAGAACATATGGCGCAATAAAATCCTAAATGGTTGCATCCATCCATACGGGGGGTAAGAAATGGAACAAAAAAACCATACATCTGGGCGCCTGGGTGGCTCAGTTGGTTGGGTGACTGCCTTCAGCTCGGGTCATGATCCTGGAGTCCCGGGATCGAGTCCCGCATCGGGCTCCCTGCTCAGCAGGGAGTCTGCTTCTCCCTCTGACCCTCCTCCCTCTCATGCTCTCTGTCTCTCATTCTTTCTCTCTCAAATAAAATAAATAAAATCTTAAAAAAAAAAAACATACATCTACATCAAGTTAAAGACATTACAAAGAGAAAGAGAAAAATAGAGAAAGTAGAAGATTCCTATGAGTTCCATATAATTGAGACTTATATCTTGCATAATTCAAGTTTATTTTTTAACTTATTAACTGTAAAAGTGCTTTCATAAGTTGAAGTCACTCAAATGCTCTAACTTTGTATGGGAATAATTAAATCAGCTATCCCTAACTAATTATTAGAAACACTTGATGGAAGAAATACATAAATACATACTGGGAAATAGTGTTAATGGCAAGAAACATATTTGTTAAGATGCCTCTCTGAATTCTTAGAAATTCCTTTGACAAGTCATCATGAGCCTTCTAAAATATAACATGGTGTTAATTGTAGCTATCTTGAAATTATGTAATTATATGTGATTTTTATGCTTTTCTGAGTTTTTTCAAGTTGATCACTTAAAGCTTTTACCAAAAATTAATGAATTGTAAGAATACACACACACACACACACACATGAAAAGAAATGCACTTGGTTATTTCTCTGTGTATGTGTATTTATTTATTTCAAATTTTATAATTTAGATTCAGCATGAATTGCAATAAACGGATCTTCAGCAGAGTTACTAATGGAAAAATGAGCATTTCCATCCCCAGAAACAGAGATTTGAATTCCTGTACAGTGGCCATTAATTTTATCTCCAGAAATAACATCACAATATGTGCCAGCAGGAAGACCAGTTTGCAAAGTTAAAGATAATGTCCTGAAAATAAAATTTAAGTTGAATTCAGCACAATAAAAAGCAAGAATTCAGACTATCTCTAAAAGCTTAGCTTTGTGCCAAGACCTCTCCAGTAGATGTGAACAGTTTTCCAGGACTAAAAATAATCTTACAGAAGACTTAGCAATTTCCTAGTCAGCAGTGAGTATTAACACAAAATTACGGTTGAGGAATATCAGTAAAGATTTGAGTGACTTGTCATCCTTAGATAAAAGTACTTCCTTTGGTAAACATAAATATTTTAAAATTTTCCCCATCTAAACGTAAGCAAATACTAATTATTTTCAATAATTTAAATTTGGTTATTTCTGCAAAGATCTTTTTCACAAGAGGAGAAAATGAATTTGGGCTGGAAATAAAAATAATCTAGCATTTTATGAAGAGGTATATGGTTTTAAATATAAAGCTGTCTCCTAAATTTATCTTGCTTCTCCCATCCAAAAGACAGAAATTAAAGGATTAGCCATAGCTTCTTTTGGTGGCAAGAAAGAGATATATTTGATTTATCTTTTTGTCAGTAAAATATAATATAGGATAAAATGAGCTAAGCATGAGTGAAAGTTGGCCTTGGAACGGAGACATTTCAACTGTTTGCAAAGACATCTTCTAAGTCATAGTTCTATATATTAGGGAATCAATATACTAGAGGCAGAGGATGTAAGTATAACCAGTGAAGGTAAGAAGAAGTCTCAGAACTAAAACTTGAAAATCTCCTGAGGTGAATCACTGACCAACCATAAGATACAAGTTCTTTATACAGATGCTTTAAAAAATATATTATTTGTCAGAGGGACAGGGAAGTGAAAAAAGAAGACAAAACAAACAGATACAAGAATACTGAAAAAAAAAAAAAAAGAGCTAAAAAGAGGTACTTCAGTACTGAGGCAATATTTTTCCATTATTTAAAAAGGGAAGGGGGGCTATAAGACAGTTCTTCTAGTGATTTCACAACCTTTATATTAACTACTTTGTGTATTTTGTGTGGGGTGTATATGTGAGCATATATGTGTGCCTCATACCTGCACATGAAATGCAAGGATGCACATAACATAACTCTACTTAGAACAGAAAGCCCTTATAAAGAAGAGATCAGAAGAATAAAGCCATCATCATTTTTCTTCTGATTTCTGTGGTTTCTTTTTTTTTTTAAAGATTTATTTATTTATTTATTTATTTATTTATTTATTTATTTATTTGAGAGAGAGAATGAGATAGAGAGAGCATGAGAGGGGGGAGGGTCAGAGGGAGAAGCAGACTCCCTGCTGAGCAGAGAGCCCGATGTGGGACTCGATCCCGGGACTCCAGGATCATGACCTGAGCCGAAGGCAGTCGCCCAACCAACTGAGCCACCCAGGCGCCCCTGATTTCTGTGGTTTCTTAATCCATTGACTAAAGGATTTTTCAGATACAAAAAAAGTAAATGTACAAGAAGAGAAAGTGGTAAACCAAGAACATATTAGTATAAAATGTTATCTGTAATTGATATCTACTTACCAGTCATCATTGTTAAAGACAATGAATCCTCTGTTTCCTCTTCCAAAAGCTACTTGGTTGCTACCATTATCCCACCAGTTTGTAAAAGGTTGGCCATCAACTACATTACGGAACATAACCATGTTCCTAAAAATAAAATACCACATAAAATGCTGATGAATACATTAACAGTTTAAAATAAAATGTTAAGAATGTTTATGATTAGAGGATGTCTCTAAATAAGAATGCCCACCTTATCTGACGCCATCGATGTTCACAGACCCAATCATTACCACAAGTAGTGTCTGGATTAATAGTAACTTCTTTAATTACCCCATTATCATTTGGTGGCCCAATCCAATTATTAACATCCTTAAGTAAAGAGAAAAAAAGAAAAAAACTGAAAAAGCTCCAATTTTTAACATTTCATGTATTTGTCTCTTTTCTCTCCAGTACACCAAACCCAGTCTGTCATGTGTCTCTGCATTGTCTTCATTTAGAATCTAACTCCCTCAGTATTTTTAAAGCCTTTTACCAAGTCCTCACCATTTTCTCCCCAATTTTTCATTCTCTAGTGCCATATTTTGAAGGTAGGATTTTTTTGCCCTTTCCATTTTCTTTCCAAGGAATTGCCATGGAATTCTTAATATCACTGTCAGTAGTGCAATGATATTGAAATGGCAAGGACTTCAGTGTCAGCAACAGCAGAATGGAAACAAAGATTGTATTACTATTAGTTAAGAAAGCTTAGTTAATATACATATCTTCTCTGTGCCTAATTTTCTTCTTCTGTGGGGATATTGCTTAGTTGCTATAAAAATTAAATAATGTATGTGAAAATGCCTTGAATATGATAATTGCTAAATAAGTATTCATTTCTCTCATTCTTCCTTCTGGATAAATGTGCTAATCAATACATCACAATATTCTTTACTAAACTGATCAAAGTTTTAATTTTGTGCTTTTCTGATTGGCACTTTTAACAATAGTCATAGAAAAAAAAAAAAAAAAAAGGAAGAAACCAGGTAAATATCAGCCTGGTTTGTAGTGAAGTGTTTTTTACTTTAGGTATGAAGTTGCTGTACAATGATGCATCTGAAATCTTCAGTTTAAAAAAAAAAAAAAAACTTTCCACTAACTTTGCAAATACATTCATAATTTTATTTCTCAGTTTCTTTTTAAAATTGCTACTCAATACCCCATACATTACCCCAAATATTTTTCTCATCTTTCCCTTTCCCAAATAGTCTGCAAGTTTCTCTTCTCTAATACATATATTTTCCTTTCACTTATAAGATACTTTCCCTATTTAACCCCAGTTCAACTGAATAGTTTCTTTGCATTCCATACAACTTCTTTTCCAAAGTATTTAAAAAAATATATTGTTCATATTATGGGCAGGTGCTATTTTAAGTTCTTTAAAACTGTTAACTTCTCCTTATATCAACCCCATGAAGTAGGCACTTAGGAAAAGTACATATTTTACTTACTATATCCTTATTTTTAAGTTCTTCTTTGGGGTGAGGGTGTGTTTGTCATATTTCTGATATAGCTTGCATATTCTGACAACAGAAACCATGAATTTTAATTCTTAATATCTACTGCTTTACTAAAAGTGTCCTATATCAGGTTTACACTTCAATATTTGATAAATAGTAAATATACTAGCATCATGTACAATCACAACAAAACTGCCTTCCCTTCCTTGAGAAAAATATATTTTGGATAACACCAAAACTTACTTGTCCATTTACAAAATGTCTTGGCCAACGGAAGCTTGACATTACTCGTGTAAATCCATATGGATGAGCAAGCATAAATCCAACTCCCATTTTGTACAGTCTGAAGGTTAAAAAATGATATCAGCAGAGAAGAAAACAGTATTTTTAGCGCCATTAAAAGGTAGGTAAAAAAAAAAAAAAAAAAACGGGGTGGAGGGGTCTTTATTTCCTACCTAGAGTCCCAGAATGTAAGAATAGATGCTCCTCCAGCTCCATGACCTCGCTGATTGTCATGGTTATCCACAAAGACAAGTGCTCTATCAGAAGGCATGAAACCCCATGCTTCTCCCCAGTTCCTATTAAAACACATATACACACACAAACATATGTATTCTTTTGCAATAGCTTTAGGGTAACCTAAAGGTGTATTTCTTTTGGTATGGCAGGCCTAAATGAAATTCTCTAATTAAAATGATTATTCTCTAGGAGTTTTTAAAAAATATATACAAACTATATATAGATATATTATACATTCTTTGTATGTATATATGTATGAATTACTTATATTACATTCATGTTACAGTTATACGATTTTCGTTATAAAAAAGTCATTTTAGAGATTTCACTACATTATAATTTAGATAAAACTTCAGAATGATCGGAGGGGGGAAAGATGGCGGAGGAGTAGGCGACCCGTTTCAACTGGTCCCCTGAATTGAGCTGGATATCTACCAGACCACCCTGAGCACCCACGAAACCAGCCTGAGATGGAAGAAGATCCGGATCTCTATAAACAGAATATCGCAGGTGGTTGGTTTCGAGGTATGAAGCAGAGAGCCGCGATTCTGCGGGCAGATATTGGAGCATAAACGACAGCGGGAGGGCGCCTGGCCATGGGGATCCTACACCGCCGATGAGTGACAGCCTCGCACGCTGCAAACGGGCACAGACTCGCAGACCGGTAGCGGCGGGGAAAGGACTTTAGGGCAGCCCCCGGGGTGGAAACCTGGAGCAGCAGGGTCGCACCTGCGAACTGCAGCCCCTGGGACGGAAACCCAGAGCGGCGGAGTCACGTGCGCGCGAACTGGGAGTGACTGGTGGTTTTAGAAGCACAAAGGGCAGAGACGTGCCCGGACCTGGAGGCAGGACTGGGGGCACTGAGAAGGGGCGCACGACCCAGGACTCTGCAATTTATAGCAGCACGGACAAAAACAGAGACAGTGTGGCCTGGAGAACTAACTGAAGAACAGACTGCGATCTCTCTGCTCTGAGGCAGAGGGTTGGAAACGGTCTGTTCTGCTCTGACTTGTGAAAGAGACGTGGAAACTGCCAGGTAACGGCGCCAGAGAACAAAAGCCCCCAAAATTGATTCCCACTGAGCCCATCCCCCGCCACAGGGGTGCAGGGCAACTCCGCCCAAACAGGGTTGCCTGAGTAACAGCGCGGCAGGCCCCTCCTGCAGAAGACAGGCTGGGAAAACAAGAGGCCAGCAACCCTAAGGTCCCAAGAAAACAGGTGCATCTTGCTTCGGTTCTGGTCAATAATTTGGACTCTATACATTCCCTCAAACACCCATCAACAGAATGACTAGCAGGAGGAGCCCCCAAAACAGAAAAGACTCAGAGATTATGACTTATGCTGCAGATTTACAAATGGATACAGATATAACCAAGATGTCGGAGATGGAATTCAGACCAGCAATTGTGAAGACAATGGCTAGAATGGAGAAATCAATTAATGGCAACATAGAGTCTCTAAGGGCAGAAATAAAAGGTGAATTGGCAGAATGTAAAAATGCTATCAATGAGATCCAATCCAATCTAGGTAATCTAACAGCTAGGTAAGTGAGGCAGAAGAACGAATAAGCGACCTGGAAGACAATATAATAGATAAAAAGGGAAAAGAGGAGGCCAGGGAAAAACAACTCAGAATCCATGAAAATAGAGAAATAAGTGACACCATGAAGCATTCCAATGTCAGAATAATTGGAATCCCGGAGGGAGTGGAGAGAGAGAGAGGACTAGAAAATGTATTTGAGCAAATCGTAGCTGAGAACTTCCCTAATGGGGGGAATGAAACAAACATTTGAGTCCTAGAGGCAAAGAGGACCCCTCCTAAGATCAAGGAAAACAAGCCAACACCCCGGCATGTAATAGTAAAACTTGCAAATCTTAGAACCAAGGACACCATCTTAAGGGCAGTTAGGGGGAAGAGATTCCTTACGTACAGAGGGAGGAACATCAGAATAACATCAGACCTATCCACAGAGACCTTGCAAGCCAGAGAGGCCTGGCAAGACATATTCAGGGTACTAAATGAGAAGAACATGCAGCCAAGAATACTTTATCCAGCAAGGCTTTCATTTAGAATGGATGGAGAGATGCAGAGCTTCCACGACCGGCAGAAGCTGAAAGAATATGTGACCACTAAGCCGGACCTGCAAGAAATATTAAGGGGGGTTCTATAAAAGGAGAAAGACCCCAAGAGTGATATACAAAAGAAATTTACAGGGACAATCTATAAAAACAACGTCTTCACAGGCAACATGATGACAATTAATTCATATCTTTCAATAGTCACTCTCAACATGAATGGCCTAAACACTCCCATAAAATGGCACAGGGTTGCAGATTGGATAAAAAGACAGGACACATCCCTATGCTGCCTACAAGAGACTCATTTTGAACCTAAAGATACATCCAGACTGAAAGTGAAGGGATGGGGATCCATCTTTCATGCCAGCGGACCTCAAAAGAAAGCTGGGGTAGCAATTCTTATATCAGACAAATTAGATTTTAAACTGAAGTCTGTAATAAGAGACACAGAAGGACACTATATCATTCTTAAAGGGTCTATCCAACAAGAAGATCTAACAATTGTAAATATCTATTCCCCCAACATGGGAGCAGACATCTACATAAGCCAACTCTTAACCAAAATAAAGAGTCATATTGATAACAATACGTTAATTGTAGGAGACCTCAATACTCCACTCTCAGCAATGGACAGATCATCTAAGCAGAAAATCAACAAGGAAACAAGAGCTTTGAATGATACATTGGACCAGATGGACCGCATAGATATTTACAGAACATTCCACCCTAAAACAACAGAATACTCATTCTTCTCAAGCGCACATGGAACTTTCTCCAGAATAGACCATATACTAGGTCACAAATCAGGTCTCAACCAATACCAAAAGATTGAGATTATTCCTTGCATATTCTCAGACCACAGTGCTCTAAAACTGGAACTCAATCACAAGAAAAAATTTGGCAGAAATTCAAACACTTGGAAGCTAAAGACCACTCTGCTCAAGAATGTTTGTGTCAACCAAGAAATCAAAGAACTTAAACAATCCATGGAAATCAATGAGAATGAAAACACATCGGTCCAAAACCTATGGGATACTGCAAAGGCGGTCCTAAGGGGGAAATTCATAGCCATCCAAGCCTCACTTGAAAAAATAGGAAAAATCCCGGATTCACTAACTCAACACCTTAAAGAACTAGAGAAAAAGCAATAAATGACGCCTAAGCCACGCATTAGAAGAGAAATAATTAAGATTAGAGTAGAAATCAATGAATTAGAAACCAGAAACACAGTAGATCAGATCAACGAAACTAGAAGCTGGTTTTTTGAAAGAATTAATAAGATCAATAAACCACTGGCCAGACTTATACAAAAGAAAAGAGAAAGGACCCAAATTAATAAAATTACGAATGAAAGGGGAGAGATCATGACTAACACCAAGGAAATAGAAACAATTATTAGAAATTATTATCAACAACTATAGGCCAATAAACTGAGCAATCTGGATGAAATGGAGGCCTTCCTGGAAACCTATAAGCTGCCAAGACTGAAACAGGAAGAAATTGACATCCTGAATAGACCAATAACCAGTAACGAGATTGAAGCAGTGATCAAAAACCTCCCAAAAAACAAGAGTCCAGGGTCTGATGGATTCCCTGGGGAATTCTACCAAACATTCAAGGAAGAAATAATACCTATTCTACTGAAGCTGTTTCAAAAAATAGAAACAGAAGGAAAATTTCCAAACTCATTCTATGAGGCCAGCATTACCTTAATCCTCAACCCAGGCAAAGACCCCATCAAAAAGGAGAATTTCAGACTGATATCCCTGATGAATATGGATTCCAAAATCCTCAAGAAAATCCTAGCTAATAGGATCCAACAATACATTAAAAGGATCATCCACCACAACCAAGTGGGATTTATCGCCGGGATGCAAGGGTGGTTCAACATTTGCAAATCGATCAATGTGATAGAACACATTAATAAGAGGAGGGAGAAGAACCATATAGTCCTCTCCAATGGTGCAGAAAAGCATTTGACAAAATACAACATCCTTTCCTGACTAAAACTCTCCAGAGTATAGGGATAGAGGGAACATTCCTCAAGCTCATAAAATCCATCTATGAAAAACCCACAGCGAATATCATCCTCAATGGGGAAAAGCTGAGAGCCTTTCCCTCAAGATCAGGAACATGTCAAGGGTGCCCACTCTCACCACTGTTGTTCAACATAGTACTAGAAGTCCTAGAAACAGCAATCAGACAACAAAAAGAAATAAAAGGTATTCAAATTGGCAGAGAAGTCGAACTCTCTCTTTTCGCAGACGACGTGATACTTTATGTGGAAAACCCAAAAGACTCCACCCCCAAATTACTAGAACTCATACAGCAATTCAGTAATGTGGCAGGATACAAAATCAATGCACAGAAATCAGTTGCTTTCTTATACACTAACAACACAACTGTAGAAAGAGAAATTAGAGAAACGATTCCATTTACAATAGCACCAAGAACCATAAGATACCTCGGAATTAACCTAACCAAAGAGGTAAAGAATCTATACTCTAGGAACTACAAAACACTCATGAAAGAAATTGAAGAAGACACAAAAAGATGGAAAAATATTCCATGCTCATGGATCGGAAGAATAAACATTGTTAAAATGTCTATGCTGCCCAGAGCAATCTATACCTTCAATGCCATCCCGATCAAAATTCCAATGACATTTTTCAAAGTGCTGGAACAAACAATCCTAAAATTTGTATGGAATCAGAAAAGACCCCGAATCGCCAAGGAAATGCTGAAAAAGAAAAACAAAGCTGAGGGCATCACGTTGCCCGATTTCAAGCTATATTACAAAGCTGTGATCACCAAGATGGCATGGTACTGGCACAAAAACAGACATATAGAGCAATGGAACAGAATAGAGAACCCAGATATGGACCCTCAACTCTATGGTCAAATAATCTTTGACAAAGCAGGAAAAAACATGCAATGGAAAAAAGACAGTCTCTTCAATAAATGGTGCTGGGAAAATTGGACAGCCACATGCAGAAGAATGAAACTCGACCATTCTCTAACACCATTCACAAAGATAAACTCAAAGTGGATGAAAGACCTCAATGTGAGACAGAATTCCATCAAAATCCTAGAGGAGAACATAGGCAGTAAGCTCTTTGACATCGGCCACAGTGACTTCTTTCAAGACACATCTCCAAAAGCTAGTGAAACAAAAGCAAAAATGAACTTTTGGGACTTCATCAAGATAAAAAGGTTCTGCACAGCAAAGGAAACAGTCAACAAAACAAAGAGGCAACCCACAGAATGGGAGAAGATATTTGCAAATGACACTACAGATAAAGGGCTGGTATCCAAAATCTATAAAGGACTTCTCAAACTCAACACCCAGAAAACAAATAATCAAGTCAAAAAGTGGGCAGAAGATATGAAAAGACACTTCTCCGAAGAAGACATACAAATGGCTAACAGACACATGAAAAAATGTTCATCATCATTAGCCATCAGGGAAATCCAAATCAAAATCACACTGAGATACCACCTTACACCAGTTAGAATGGCCAAAATGGACAGGGCAAGAAACAACAAATGTTGGCGGGGATGTGGAGAAAGGGGAACCCTCTTACACTGATGGTGGGAATGCAAGTTGGTACAGCCACTTTGGAAAACAGTGTGGAGGTGCCTGAAAAATTTAAAAATAGAGCTACCCTATGACCCAGCAATTGCACTCTGGGTATTTACCCCAAAGACACAGATGTAGTGAAAAAAAGGGCCATATGCACCCCAATGATCATAAGCAGCAATGTCCACAATAGCCAAACTGTGGAAAGAGCCGAGATGCCCTTCAACAGATGAATGGATAAAGAAGATGTGGTCTATATATACAATGGCATATTACTCAGCCATCAGAAAAGATGAATACCCAACTTTTACATCAACATGGATGGGACTGGAGGAGATTATGCTAAGTGAAATAAGTCAAGCAGGGCGCCTGGGTGGCTCAGTTGGTTAAGCAACTGCCTTCGGCTCAGGTCATGATCCTGGAGTCCCGGGATCGAGTCCCGCATTGGGTTCCCTGCTCGGCAGGGAGTCTGCTTCTCCCTCTCCCACTCCCCCTTTGTGTTCCCTCTCTCGCTGTGTCTTTCTCTGTCAAATAAATAAATAAAATCTTTAAAAAAAAAAAAAGAAAGAAGTCAAGCAGAGAAAGTCAATTATCATATGGTTTCACTTATTTGTGGAACATAAGGAATAACATGGAGGACATTAGGGGAAGGAAGGGAAAAATGCGGGGGGGGGGAATTGGAGGGAGAGATGAACCATGAGAGACTATGGACTCTGAGAAACAAACAGGGTTTTAGAGGGGAGGGGGAGGGGGGATTGGTTAGCCCAGTGATGGGTATTAAGGAGGGCACGTACTGCATGGAGCACTGGGTGTTATACGAAAACAATGGATCGTGGATCACCACATCAAAAACTAATGATGTATTGTATGGTGACATAACATAATAAAATTAAAAAAAAAACACTTCAGAATGATCAATATCCATATGATATCATACGGGATGGAAAACTGGGTTAAAAGTAGGTTTCAATCTTGGTTTGTATTAATATGAATATTCTAATATTTGAAAATAATTGATGATAATATATGTAAACTATTTGATGTAAGATATGTAAATAAATATAAGTAAATTAAAAATAGCCATGTAGTAAGTACTTCATAAATGATACAATCATTTTACTAATAATGTGGCCTTCACATATTATATTCAAACATTAGTCAAATCTTGTATAGTTATATAATACATAAAGTCTCTATGGTGTGTTTTGGGTTTCTCAATATCCTCACGATTGACATTCTTAATAATAAAGATGATAAATTGGAATTTGAGGAACTGTAACCCTTATTACCAGTAACTGAATCCTTAAAAGTTCTAAATAAGTTCCTAAGATAACTCAGATTGGTATAATAAGACTAATGCATCTGTGAAATAATTTAAAAGACAAATCATATTTCATTTACTTTAAGTAGGCCATCTTCTCTCCATTCCACTTGCGCAGAACTGTACCTAGTTTTGCACCATACTTGAATTCTGTCACACGGCCATTTCCAAAGTACTCGTTGCTTTTAATTGGCTCACCGCCCAGATCGATTACCTAGTAAAAATATAGGGAAAATATCATTTTAAATAAGAACTTTAGAGGCTTTTAACCAGCAAGTTAACATTATACAGAAAATGGCTTGAAACTATTTATATTATTTGAAATACCTCAAATGGTTTTCCTTAAAGGAAGATTCTTTTTTTGTGCTAAATTATATGCTACAATATTAAAAATAACACGATAACAAGGTGATCTGTTGTCCTGCGAGAATGTTGACCTAACTTTAGTCTTGCACATAAATGATAATAACGATGGCTTGCATTTCTATAGCACTTGATATCTGGTTCACAACATTTCTAAGTGCTTGACAAATATTAACTCATTAATATTTAGACAAAGACATAACTATTATCATCATCCTTTTTATTCATATAAAAAAAAATGTTGCCTAGACAGGTTAATCAGTTTGCCTGTGTGAACACAGCTAATAGTGCTATAGCCAGGATTTAAACTCTGATAGATGACTGGCTCAAGAAAACCACTATAATATTATCTGTCTTGGGGAGATGGCAAATGACACAGATGTTTGCAGCCTAAATAAATCCTCTGCACTTCCATAAAATCTCTTGTGATAAAGAGTTAGATGTTAGATACTGTCTCAACAAAAGAGGGTTCATGAAAACTCTTCTATATAAATGATTCAGCCCTTAAACAACAGAAATTGTTTTAATTAAATCTATCACTTATTTTCTAATGAATTATATGATATTATTTCATATACACATGAAATATAGATACATATATGAATTAATATACCTCCTGGTAAATGAAAGGTTTACTTCCTTCAGAGAACCACTTTGTATTTAGATTATGCAGTTTATCCAAAACTGCCTTTATGTCTCCAGGCCACATGTGCTTAGAAGCATCAATTCTGAACCCTGCTACACCAATGTCAATGAGGTGGTTCAGATATTCAGCAACCGTGGAACGCACATAATCTTTCTCCAGTGCAAGATCAAGAAGACCAACCAGACGACAATCTCTGACCTATTGCGGTAAAAAATTTGTGATTGATACACAAAACATTGCTTTTACCTGAGAATCCATTTGATTATGCATTCATCTATTCATTCACAGATATTTCTGTAGTGTCTTCTTTGCATTGGGAACTGGAGATACTGACATTCTAGTATGGACATACCTCGGAAATATTTTCTAGTATAAAAACGGAGTATGTAAGAAATAAAGTAGATGAGCTTTTCTGACTGGGACAAATTAAATTGGGAAAAATGTTTTAAATATTGATTTGCGTTTCTTATTTTTAAATAGTCAGAGTTGGAATCCTATTTTCCTAAGGAATCCAGGCCAGTATTTAAAATGAAGATCGGGGCACCTGGGTGGCTCAGTCAGTTAAGTGTCTGCCTTCCGGCTCAGGTCATGATCCCAGGGTCCTGGGATCCAGCCCTGCATAGCATCAGGCTCCCTGCTCAGCAGAAAGCCTGCTTCTCCCTCTCCCACTCCCCCTGCTTGCGTTCCCTCTCTTGCTGTGTCTCTCTCTGTCAAATAAATAAATAAAATCTTTAAAAATAAATAAAATGAAGATCAATAAACTACATGTAGATGATTAAAGGCACAGATAGCTCTTTATTCAGATCACTGTGGTTTTTTTCTTTAATCACCTGATAAGGATCATTATAGCTCTCAATGTCTGCATTTCTAGTTCTACATTTACCATCATTAAAATCCCAACCAGAGAATGGGACTGCTGGAAAATTTCTATTTCCAGGGTCGAAGTAACTTCCACAAGTACTGCTGGTTCCCGCACTCACACTATTCCCACACATATGATTAATTACAGCATCCGCATAAATATGGACCTGAAAAACAAAGTTTCTATTTCAGTTTGACTTACAGAGAGGTAGAAATCTATAGTATTATTGACTAAAGTTTTTGGTATGTTAATCACACTCCAAAATAGGTCTTTGTTATTTTTTAGCTTATCTTCTTAGTAAACCAAAAGTCAAGCGTGAAGGGAAACCATTGTGAACTGAATACCAATCTGCATTCTACTGTCTTGGTAAAATACTTACGTATATGATAAACTAATAAACTATAGAACTAAAACTACCATAACTATGAAAAAATGCAAACAGCCTTTTTTTGGGGGGTGAGGGGAAGTAAGAATCAGCTGAGACAGGAGAGAGTAGTGGTCTTTGAAATTTCCACGCATCATCCTAAGAAAGAAGCAGCTAGCCTCTATTATCTACCAAGCATCTGAAGGTAAATATTGTCTCTCATGCTCCTCATCAAAAAGAATATAATTATTTACCATCAAAAACCCCGTGGGAAAGAAGACCCAGAAATTATAGGTAAAAATACAAGTTACATAAAAATTACAGCAAATATTGCAACTGGAATTTCCAATTCCCCACAAATGTGTATGGGATTCCCCAGAAAATGTGTATAGTTATAGGGCTAAAAGCTGATACTTGCTTTATAAGTAAGTTTGGCTTTAAACTTTGACTTAAATTTCTTTAGTAGACAAAGAGCACATATACAAAAATTTATAAAAGCTGAACATAAGGTAATAATTAAGTTTTAGCTATAGCTTAAATGTAAAGTAAAATAAAAAATAAATATGGAAAAATTTCTGCTCAAAAGGAACAGGAGAGAGGAGAGAGAAATTATTTTTCTAAATATTTTTTTAAAGGAAACTTTAATTCACTTACACCAACGTTGTTACATCTAGTCACCATGTCTTTGAATTCATCTTCATTTCCTGATCTTGTGCATATCTTGTAGCTAATTGGTTGGTATCTTTCCCACCAAGGTCTTGAAGGGTTATGAATCACAACATTTTCATTGGGTGGAGAGATCTATAAATAAAAAAATCATAATAAGTATCAAATTATGGGTTACTTTATATCATTGGATACTCTCAAAACTAATCAATAATCTAAAATAATTTCTGAATCTTTGCATATATAGTTACATTTTTAACAACCACATGAAAATATTAACAGTATATTGGAAATGTCCTGCTTAAGAAAGATTATATCAGAAACAAAACATAAAGTTGCCAACAATACTAAACTTTTTTCTTTCTCAGTAAAATGTTCCAGCTTCACAGATACAGATCATAATACCATTTACTATAAGCATAGAAAACTGCAATTTATACTATGAACAATACCCACCTGAACCCCTCCAAATCCTTTTGGAGCTAGGTATTGCTCACATTCAAGAGCAATGTCATTCCAGCGCCACTCAAACAGATGAACAATAGATGTCCGTCCAGATTTGGTGTTTGGGGCATACTGAGCCCAGCAGAACCCAATGATTGAAAGCAATAGAAAGAACTTCATTTTGCTTTTAAGTTGCCAGCATTCTTTCCGGCAACTATTTATTCCTGTAAGAAACATATTTTACTAAGTAAATGTTAACATGAATAAATACATAGAGCATAAAGTGTTTATTCATAATCAGAAAATGATTATCAATAATAATATTAACAGGTGAAGAATATCTATAAACAACCTGCCAGGAAAACAATCTAAATGACCTTTTAGACCTTAATGTTTTCCTTATTGAGGGAATATTAACCTTTTTAAACATCTGGCAGTTTATATGTAAAGAATCCTTAATCATGTATTATTTAATTAGGATTAGGTTTTATTTCTGAAGTCCTTCACTAACAGAAGGAAAATCACAATGAAAGCCAACTGAACTTAGAGTCAGAACATTGCCTTAACTATCTATTTGCAAAAATTATAGTGTTTCAATTTCAAAAAGAAATAGGATATTCAATTCAGTTCTGTTTTTACACCACCAACCCTAATTTTTAGTTATTTAAATTTCTGCATTAACATTTAAGAAATTATTTGGAAGGTGAATGCCCATGAATTGAGGAAACAGACCTTTCCCCACATCCATCAAATCATGTGCTTAATGCAATGGCTATAGCAGTAGAATGTTTGGTTTTTTCTCCTTTTAGCTAAATATCTCTTATACCTAATAGGACACTACAGTCATGAATTCAATCCCATTTTCTCCTTAATGTAAGTAAAAACCTATAAAAGACAATAGTCCAGGTGGGGAAAACTTAATCCATTAATCCAACAAGCATTAACTGAATACTGCTTTTTGCTTAAGCATGTGGATGATACTCAAGATACAGTGATGAATAAGACAGGATTCTTATTCTCAAAGAACTTGCATTCTACTGTGAAGAAAACATATGAATGCCCAACATCACTCACCATCAGGGAAATACAAATCGAAACTATAATGAGCGATATATTACCTCACACCTGTCAGAATGGCTAAAATTAACAACACAAGAAACAACAGGTGTTGGCAAAGAGGTGGAGAAAGGGGAACCCTCTTACACTGTTGGTGGGAATAAAAATAGGAGCACTGCGTATTATACGCAAACAATGAATCATGGAACACTACATCAAAAACTAATGATGTAATATATGGTGGTTAACATAACATAATAAAAAAAAAAAAAAAACAGGTGCAACTACTATGGGAAAACAGTATGGAATTCCTCAAAAAGTTAAAAAAAGAACTACCTTATGATCCAGCAATTGCACTACTAGGTATTTACCCAAAGGATAAAAAATACAGATTCAAAGGGGTACATGAACCCCTATGTTGATAGCATTATCAACAATAGCCAAACTATGGGAAAAGCCCAAATGTCCATCAACTGATGAATGGATAAAGAAGTAGTGTGTGTATATATATGTGTGTGTGTGTGTGTATTTATTTATTTATTTATTTATTTATTTATTTATAATGGAATATTAACCATAAAAAAGAATGAAATCTTGCCATTTGCAACAATGTGGATGGAACTAGAATGTATTATGTTAAGTGAAATAAGTCAAGCAGAGAAAGACAATTATCATATGGATTCACTCCTTTGTGGAACATGAGGAATAGTGCAGAGGACCATAGGGGAAGGGAGGGAAAACTGAATGGAAAAAATTAGAGAGGGAGAAAAACCATGAGAGACTCCAGACTCTGGGAAACAAACTTAGGGTTACAGAGGGGAGGGGAGTAGGGTAATGGGGTAACCGGGTGATGGGTATTAAGGAGGGCACATGTTGTGATGAGCACTGGGTGTTATACACAACTAATGAATCGTTGAACACTACATCAAAAACTAATGATGTACTATATGTTGGCTAACTGAACATAATTTAAAAAAGGAAAAATAAAATAAGATAAAAACAGAAAGGGAGGCAAACCATAAGGGACTGTATAGGTAATAGAACAAACTGAGAGTCGCTGGAGGGGAATTGGGTGGGGGATGGGCTAAATGGTTGATGGGTATTAAAGAGAACACTTGTTAGGATGAGCACTGGGTGTTATATGTAAGTGATGAATCACTAAATTCTAATCCTGAAACCAATACTACAGTATATGTTAACTAACTTGAATTTAAAATTAAAAAAAATGAAATCTCGCCACTTGCAACAACATGGATGGACCTAGAGTTTATTATACTAAGCAAAGTAAGTCAGTCAGAGAAAGACAAATATCATATGATTTCACTCATATTTGGAATTTAAGAAATAAAACAGATGGGGTACCTGGGTGACTCAGTCGGTTAAGCATCTGCCTTCAGTCCAGGTCATGATCCCAGGCTGGGGATCGAGTCTCACATTGGGGGGGGTCCCTGCTCAGTGGGGAGTCTGCTTGTCCCTCTCCCTCTGCCACTCACTTCCGTTCACGCTCTCTCGCTCTGCAGTCTCTCAAATAAATAAAAATCCTTAAAAATAAAAAAATAATAAATTTTTTAAAAAAGAAATAAAACAGATGAACATATCGGGGGGAAGAGCAGAGAGGGAAACAAACTATAAAAGACTCTTAACAATAGAGAACAAAGTGAGGGTGGAGGGAGGGAGGTGGGTGTGGGATGTGCTAGATGGATGATGGGCATAAGGGAGAGTACTTTTTATGATGAGCACTGGGTGCTGTATGTAAGTGACAAACCACTTAATTCTACTCATGAAGCCAATATTGCACTATATGTTAACTAAAATTTATATAAAAATTTGGTAAAAGAAAAAGAAAGAAAAAAAAGGAAATATATGAGTAAATAATAATATAATAATAATAATAAAACAATTGAAGATATCAATAAGAACTAGTATGAATTAACATAATAAAATAGAAAGTGATCTAATCAAGGTATTTTAAACTGGATAGTCTGGAGGATTTCTCTGTGGAAATGATTTTCAGCTAGGATTTGAAGGATTAGAAGGAGCCAGTCATTTGAAGATGAGAGAAAGAGCAATCTAGAGGAAAGTACAACAGAAAAAGCCCACGGAAAGAAAAAACCCAAGTGACATTAAAAAAAAAATTAAAAATCAAAACAAAACAAAACAACAGTGTAGCTAAACAATGTGTAATAAAATGAAGGGTAAAATGGGAAGGGTAAAATGATATGAGGTCTATTAGGCCAGATCATGTAGGACCTTGTAGAATATAATGACAGAGCCTTTGAGTCTGTAAAAAGCAGAGCTAAGAAACTTTGGTATACTTTAAAAGGAAATCACTCTTGCTGCCATGAAGAAATTGGATTATGTCAAGACAACAGTAGAGGTGAGGAGATCAGTTAGACTTTTTTGGCAGTCTAGGAAAGAGGTGAGTGGCTCAGACTAAGGGCACTGACAGGATATGTTTCAGAGACAGAAAGGCAAAAGGTTTATGGATAGATTAGAGCTGAAGAATGAGGGACAGAGAAAAATTACAGAAAGGTATTTGGCGATATCATTCATTAAGATGAGAAAAAACAAGGAAGTACCTGTTTTAGGGAAGGGTTATGTAGAACACTTTGGTCCTTAACTATTCCTCTATCAACCCTAATGCTCTCCTTTGGTCCTTCTAACCCACCATGTAAACACAATTTGTCCTACTTTCTTAGCCAGTTCAAGTTGTTAAAACAAGATCATCATAGACTGGATGGCTTAAACAACAAATATTTATTTGTCATATATCTGGAGGCTGGGAAGCCTGAAATCAAAATGTCGGCAGTTCCAGGGTCTGGTGAGAGCCCCCTTCCAGGTTCACAGGTAGCCATTTTCTTCTGTATCTTTATATGGTGGAGAACAGAGAGAGCTCCAGTCTCTTTCTCTTCTTATAAGGAAACCGATCCCATCATGGGGCTCCACTCTCATGACTTCATCTAAACCCAATTACTTCTCAAAGACCCCACAGCCTTATACCATTGCACTGGGAGTTAGGGTTTCAACATGTAAATTTTGGGGGAAAGGAGATACAAACGTACAGGCCCTAACACTTATCCATTACCAAACTAAAATTCCCTCATATTTCACAAGGAATTTCATTGCTCCATGATTTTCCAAGTATTTTCCTTCTTTCTAGAATCACCGTCCAACATCCTTGGGTACTGAGTAACTATTCTTCCTTCCAGACGCAGTTGAAGCAACATCTTTTGAAGCTTATCCTGATATTCCCAGGCATAGTTAATAATTCCTCTGAATGAGAGCTTTTTAACTTATATGACATTAAGCTGTATTTGATTTATATTGTAAATACATTATAAATAACTTAGGATTTACATGTTCATCAGTCTGTTACCAAACTTCTTCTTTTTTTTTTTTTTTTTAAGATTTATTTATTTATTTGAGAGAGTGAGAATGAGAGAGAGTACATGAGAGGGGGGAGGGTCAGAGGGAGAAGCAGGCTCCTCGCTGAGCAGGGAGCCCGATGCAGGACTCGATCCCGGGACTCCAGGATCATGACCTGAGCCGAAGGCAGTTGCTTAACCAACTGAGCCACCCAGGCGCCCTGTTACCAAACTTCTTAAAAGTAGACTTCCTATCTAATATTCTTAGAAACTAGCAAAACAAAAAGCATAATGGCTTATGTGATCAATAAATTGTTGTAACATAAGACTCTAAATTCCAGGGATACCTGGGTGGCTCAGTCAGTTAAGCGTCTGCCTTTGTCATGATTCCAGGGTCCTGGGATCGAGTCCCACATTGGGCTCCTTCCTCAGCAGGGATCCGGCTTCTCCCTCTACCTTTGCCCCTCCGCCTGCTTGTCCTCTCTCTCTCTCTGTCAAAATAAATAAAGTCTTAAAAAAAAAAAAGACTCTAAATTCCAGGCACTGTACAAGACATTGGTGTAACTTGGGTTATGTCCTCAATGATTTTTCAAAGTAAACAAACACTCTCAGAAATTATGTGATACAATCTAATCTTTGTAAAACCTTTGTACACATGAAGGAACAAACCGAATAAATTGTCCAGGCTCATATGGTAAATAGAGCCAGTGATTTGATAATAGATCCTATGACAAACCAACATTCTCTGTATTATACCAATATTCATCATAGAGTTCTAGAGATGTAATGTCCAGTATGGTAGCCACAGGCAATATCTGGTGAATGAGATCCTGAAATATTAGTCTGAACATAGATGTGCTGTAAGTGTAAAATATACTCCAAATTGTGAAGAATTAGTATTAAAAATTAATGTAAAAATTAATTGTATGGCATTTATGTTGAAATAATATTTTGTGATGCATTAGGCTACATAAAATTTATTAACATTAATTTCCCCAGTTTCCTTTGACCTCTTTTTTTAAAAAAGATTTTATTTATTTCAGGCAGAGAGCGGGAGAGAGAGAGAAAGCCAGAGAGAGAGAGAAAGCATGCACAGGAGCAGGGGGAAGGGGCAGAGGGAAAAGCAGACTCCCCACTGAGCAGGGAGCCTGACACCGGGCTCAATCCCAGGACCTTGGGATCATGACTTGAGCCCAAGGCAGATGCTTAACTGACTGAGCCACCCAGGCACCAGAGAAATGTTTTCAAAAACAAATAGGAAGGAAAATTTGCAAGGAGGACAAGAGACTAACTGGATGTAGATGAATATTCGAATGAGAAAAAAGAGAGAAGACTGACTAGACAGTGGTTGATATAAGGCTGATGGTGATAAAGAGTTGAGAACTAGATAAGAGCATGGTTTGAACTTCATACTTAAGCTTCCAAATGTTAAGAAAATGACCTTAGGAGTTAGATAAACTACAGTCCAAATCCTGATCTTGTCATTTATTATGTGTGACCCTGGAAAATAATCTTTTTTTTTTTTTTTAAATAATCTCTTTTAAGTTTATGAACTAGAAAAAGTACTATGTACCTCATAAAGTTGTCATTATGATTGAGTGAATTAACACAAATAAAGCTGTTACCCCAGTGCATGATACATTAAAAACCCAATATATTTGGTCTCTGTAATGTTGTTATTACTGTTTTATTTTTATTGCTGGTACTATTCAAACTGCTCTAAACTTATGCTCTCTTTCCACTTCCACTTATAGTCACTTGGACACTCTCTCTTTCCATTCCACTCTTTCCAAATTCTAATAATACTTTCTACTCCCCCTCACACACAGGAATAGATAGTGATAAGAAGGAACTAGCAATGTTTTCCATCTGCTCTTTTTTCCACACTTTTTTTTTTCTTTTCCTCTCTTTTTGTTTTAACCTCTTCAGAGCTTCTAGATCACATGTTGATTTTGAAATAACTTCTCATCACTGCCTCATCAATTAACTCTGAAATGTTTTTAATAGTGTTTCACATGAATTTTAGGATGTTATTAAAATAACAGATAACTTGCAGACATAAGCTGAGAAATTTTACGAACATCACAACATAGGTGTATGTATACAATTATACAATCATCTTCTATCAAGGGTCAGTCATTGTCATAGATTTTCTCATTTAATCTTAATTTTCATCTCAATCAATCTAAAGAGATATAAACTCCATAGGAGAGGCATTAAAACAACTAAAGCAGGGCACCTGGGTGGCTCAGTCGGTTAAGCTTCTGCCTTCAGCTCAGGTCATGATCTCAGGGTCCTGGGATCAAGTCCCACATCGGGATCCCTGATCAGCGGGGAGAATGCTTCTCCCTCTCCCTCTGCCTGCTGCTCTCCTTGCCTGTACTCACTCTTTCCCTCTGTCAAATAAATAAATAAAATCCTTAAAAAAACAAACAAAAAAAAAACTAAAGCATATTTATATCTTTGAAGTAAAATCTGCAAACAAATCCTTGACATCTTTGATATCAATAACAAAACAAAAAAGGGGCACCTGGGTGGCTCGGTTAAGCATCTGCCTTCAGCTCAGATCATCAGGCTCTCTGTTCAGTGGGGAGCCTGCTTCTTCCTCTCCCTCAGTCCCTCCCCCCGGCTCGAGCTCTCTTTCTCTCAAATAAATAAATATTTTTTTAAAAAATAACGAAACAAAAAATAAGAACTTGAAATAGTTGTTATGTCTACTTTCCATTATGGATTTCCTAAAATTGTTCTCCTCAGAGAAGATATTCACAGTTATTAATACTAATATCAGTGCTCTATTGCCCACATCTCCTATTGCTTGGATTGTCTTACAAAGAGGAAATTTCCTTCTATTTTAAAGCTTTAAGGGCTACTACAGTATGTCAAATGAGTTGTATTGGGAGTTCTTTAAAAATATGAACTAGGACATTTGGTAAAAAGCAATCCTCTTTAAGAAGTATTTATATTTGAAGTGCCAATAAAACATATACAATGTTAAGAAGAAAAAAATACTATTAACTTAGACTTCTCCATAAGTTTGCTAGTTTCTGATGTTCTCAAGTATTTTTTTCCTCAATCAGTATTGAGATATTTGTTATTTATTTACTGTCCACAATATAAATGACATCATAGGGGAAAGGCTCTAGAATAAATCCAGGATTTCTCTTAATACATGAAATACCATAAATTTAGTGATTCAGCTTAAATGCTACTGAAATCATACCATGTCATAAATAGAATAAAGGAGCTCTATTAAAATGCTAGGCAAAAAGTAGTAGTAAAAAAAACTAGTATCTATTTCTATAGCTTTCTTCCTACTTATATAAATGCCAGTTACCTATATAAGTATTAGCTATGACAATGTTCTTTCCCCCTATCCTAAGCAGCCTCACATCTCAGGCAGATAGTAGTGTATTTCTTAACATGTAAATAAATTAACATTAACCAAGAAGAGACAAGTCATCTACTCTTGTCATTTGTAGTTATTAGCCTAGATACCTCATAGTTAAATATCTTTTAACAAGTTTTTTAATTAAAGTACCATTAAGCATTTCAATGGAAATACCTTAAATGTCACATCTATACTTATTTTGTCACTTTTATTTATCTCCAAGTGTTTTTTTTTTTTTCTCTCTATTTTCATAGTTTTCAATATTCTAGAGCTTCAGGTAGTATTATTACTACAGTATTTGGTCAAGTTAGTGGTTTGTCTTACTGAAAAAAGTGATAATTCCTCTAAATTTTACATTGAATCATGTACAAATTTCTCAAAACTGTCTCCCACAAGCTCTCTATCCCCACAAAAAAAAAAGAAAAGAAAAGAAAAGAAAAACAGGAAAATGAACCTGAGCTCAAGATAATAAATCACATGTGAAGGTTAGAGAAAAGAGGCAAATATACTCAAGTTTGCTTACCAGATTTCTTAAATGAGAGAAACATTTTTAGCTACAGCTCAGACACACTTCAAACAAAAGAGCACAAATAGTACATTTTGTGCCACTGGAAACTGAAACTTGAGTTGTCAACAAACCTAGAATAGATTGTGAAACTCTGAATAATATCAAGTCATATGACAGAAACCATTTATTTCAAGACAAAAAGTGGGGGGTAGGGACTACATGATACTCATAAAACATTAAAATAACTTACCACATCATTTCTTTAAATCAGCAAACTCAAATCCACATCAGTCTTTTCAATTATAAAATAACAAAAATCATGCAGTTCTTATTTTGCTTCTCTTCCCAGGGGGAAAAAAAAATGCTGAATTTAGGACTTCAGAGTCCTATTACAGCCTAATTCTCCGAACCTAATCTGTAAAAAAAAAAGTCTCATGTGAACTCTACAATGATTCCTTAACAAACCACTGTCTTCTCTCCTCTGCTCAATTTGCTGCCCTGCCACCTCTCCTAATTACACTGGACCTTGGTTGTTTGCTTTCTTTCTCTTTGCTATCTTTCTTCCTTTCTCTTTCTCAGTATCCTCTCCCAATCTCAATTCATCTTTTTTTTCCCCTGAACCATCTATAGCAATCTGTAAGAATTTTTTTTTGATAAAATAGCCTTAAAGACATAGATTAAAATGATTATGTCAAATTAAATAAGTGTGACTAGGATGTAAACAAGACTCTAAACCAAAAACCTAATTTTGAATCTGTGCTTTGCCATCTACTATGTGAACCTTAGAGAAACCAAACACTGTAGATTGCATTTAGGTCTCAGTTGGAAAATGGGGGGTAATAGTATTATTGATAAATATGATAAAAATACAAAAATAACTAAAAACAGCTAACAATATGAATTGTGTTACTATGTGTCATTTCAGTATATTATCATTTTGATTCCTCACATAAACATAAATACAAGATAGAATTATGATTATACCCACTTTTAAAAGAATGGAACTGAAGCACATTATGTAAGGTCATTTGTCCACAGTCAAATTTCAGTAACTGCTGAGACTGAAATTCAAAACCAAGCAGTTTAACTCTATAGTGAGTTCTTAGCCACTACTCAGGCTTATCAGTCTCCACCACTGAGTTGTAAAGAAAATCAAATACTCTATGTGAAGATACTTTAGAATTTGGAAATTTCTGTTTAGCTAATATTAATGTTTAGAAAATTGCAAAAGTAGGAAGTATTCATCATAATTTCCTGTTTTTCAAATTTTTACACTAAACAAAATTAATATTTCTCTGTTACAATATGGGTTTTGTTTGTTTGTTTGTTTTAGAGGGAAAGCATGAGCATGAAAGGCAGAGGGGGAGAGAGAGAGAGAATCTTAAGCAGACTTCACACTCAGTGCAGAGCCTGACACGGGGCTTGATCTCACGACCCTCAGATTGTGACCTGAGCCAAAATCAAGAGTCAGCTGCTTAACCAACTAAACCACCCAGGCACCCCTGTCTGTTACAGTTTTTATTCCTGATCTCACACCCACAGAACGTATTATTATTCATAAATATTCAGTGCTCCTCCCTGCAGGTGAAATACACACCTTGTCCTGTTCAGTTTGGGAATGTCCATGTCATTTGCTTTGGCAATGAAATAAAAGTAGAAGTAATATGTTTTACTCTGGGGCCTCTGTGATTGTTAGCATATATCGAAATGAAGTTTCAGTGACAGATCGTAAAGCGACTAATGTGAAGAGTCTCCTTGTTGATCTAAGGTAAACATGAGAAATAAACTTGGCTATTGTTAAGCCACTGAGAATTCAGGTTTTTTGTTATTGTGGCATCACCAATTCTATCCTGATTGATACAACCATTAAGTTCCCTTAAGCTCTTTGATTCTTAGACATTCTCTTTGACATCTCTTTTCTCTTGGGATATAGGAAGAAAGAATAAATCATAAGATCAGAGAACATTAATACTGAAAGAGACTACTGGAATAAGCTAGTCCAATCGTTTCCAGATTTTGAGCTCTAAGTAATCAGTAGAATTTTTTTAAAAATTGTGTAAAAACATATTTTCATATGAAAGTCATGAAATTCAGTTTCATAAAAAAAAATCCACCATTAATATATTATTTTCATCTTGTTTAAAATTTGGAGCCACTTATCTAAATCTAATTCTCTTATTAGGAATGAGACAAGCAGTATTTATTTATTTTTTATTTTTTTTTAAAGTAGTATTTCTTTTTTTTTTTTTAAGATTTTATTTATTTATTTGAGACAGAGAGGATGAGAGACAGAGAGCATGAGAGGGAGGAGGGTCAGAGGGAGAGGCAGACTCCCTGCTGAGCAGGGAGCCCGATGTGGGACTCGATCCAGGGACTCCAGGATCATGACCTGAGCCGAAGGCAGACGCTTAACCGGCTGAGCCACCCAGGCGCCCCTCCCAAACTTTTTTTTATGCTTAAGTACTCCAGTGTGTATCTTTTTAAATTAAAAAAAAAAAAAAAAAATTAAGAATTTATTTATATGAAAGAGAGAGAATGAGAGAGAGAGAGCACAAGAGGAAGGAGGGTCAGAGGGAGAAGCAGACTCCCTGCCGAGCAGGGAGCCCGATGGGGGACTCGATCCGGGGACTCCAGGATCATGACCTGAGCCAAAGGCAGTCGCTTAACCAACTGAGCCACCCAGGCGCCCGAGACAAGCAGTATTTATATTGAATAAATAACAACTTAAAAAAAATGGACTGTGATGTCAGCATCATGGTAGTGGGAGTCATTCCTTTTTCCTCTCCTCTTTGATTACAATTAGTCACCTATAACTGAATTAAAGTGCCTCTCTACATTATACCAGGACACCTAGGAAATTTCAATCTACTTGTGCATCCAAAAGTAAGTGGAGAGGATCTCAGAGGGGACTGTGGATTCAGGGGAGTTGGTGAACCTGCTCCACCTGCAGTTGCCCTGATTAGAGAGGAGGACCCTGGAGAGTACACAAGTGGACAGATACTCATGGGAGATGAAGAATCTGTGGAGGTCCAGTCAGCCTGACAGGAGAACCTGGCACACCATCAGAGTGGAATAGAAGTGAGTTTGGAGGCAGAGGACAGGGAGGAACCCACTGAGGCAGCCTCCCTCTCCAGGGCAACAATGCAACACCCCGAGCTTTGCAACAGAAGGAGCTACCTCTCTGGCAGAGGAAGTGATAAGTGAAAGAAGTGACACACTGCCTAGCTACATGTGGGTTGCAGCTGGAGGGCTTGTTTCTCTCCTGCGACACAAGAGTTCTAAGGAGGGACATCCATGACTTGCGGGAGGGAGAGGGAAGGGAAGGAGGCAGACAAGGAATATCAAATGGCACTGAAGGAACTTTATTTCCTTCTGTATGCTTCAGGATTTCAGCTGTAGGTCTGTCCATGGATCTCTTGAAGTTCCCTACACTAGGATCCACCTGATGGGCTGTAGGCACCCCCAAAGTTCCAGATGCTAAAACCACATGTCCCCCAACTCTGCTGCCAGCTCTTTTTGCATACTTCATCCCAAGAGCCATCTCCTGTAGGAGAAACCTAAAACTTGAGCTACAGTGCCCCCTTCTGGACTACCAAAGAAAGTTTTCTAATTGCTAGCCTGTTGAGCTGTAAGAGCCAAATTACACAAATTCTTAAATAAGAAAAGTGTTTCCTACTTCAAATGTAAAATGTAAAATCAAAATGACACATATTGTCAGACATAATGAAAAATCAAGGTAATATGATATCATGAAAAGAAAATAATTCTCCATATACTGAACTCAAAGACACAAAATACTGAGATGAAACTGATAAGAGAATTCAAAATAAATTTTATGAAGAATTTTAACGGGCTACAAGAAAACCGAAGAAAGGCAATTCAATGAACTCCGGAATAAAATTAATGAACAGAATGAGTTCTCTACCAAAGAGACTGAAATTAAAAACAAACAAACAAAAACGGAAATTCTAGAGCTGAAGAAGTCATAGAATGAAATAAAGAATACACTGAAGAGCATAGGTAACAGAGCAGATAAGAAGGAAGAAAGTGTAAGTGACTTGGAAGATAGGAATTTAGAAATGATTCAGTCAGAAGAGGAGAGAAAACTACGATTTTAAAAAAGTGAAGAAACCCTGTGAGTACTATCAGATTCTATCAGAAAAGCAAACAGAATAATTAGTGTACCAGAAAAAGAGACAGGGAAGAGGGCAGAGATAAATTAAAGATATAATAGCTGCGAACTTTCCAAACCTGGGGAAGAAACTGACCATACAAGTCCACAAAGCTAGAAGACCCTATTATTTCAATGCAAAAAGACCATTTCTGGGGCGCCAGGGTGGCTCAGTCGTTAAAGCGTCTGCCTTAGGCTCAGGTCATGATCCCAGGGTCCTGGGATCGAGCCCTGCATCTGGCTCCCTGCTCAGTGGGAGGCCTGCTTCTGCCTCTCCCACTCCTCCTGCTTCTGTTCCTGCTCTCAGTGTCTCTCTCTGTGTCAAATAAATAAACCAATAAAATCATTTTTTAAAAAAAGACCATTTCCAAGACACATTATAATGTCAAAAATTAGTTATAAAGAATCTTAAAGGCAGCTGTAGGCAAAAACAGAGGGGAAAAGGAACAATGAAGATATAAAACAACCAGAAGGCAAATGACAAGATGGCAGCAGTAAGTCCTTACATATCAATTATCATTCTAAATGTTAATGGGTTGAATTCACCAATAGAAAGGCATAGAGTGACTGGATAGATTAAAAAACAAGTCCCAACTATATGCTACCTATAAGAGACTCATTTAAGTTCTAAAGACACACACAGGCTCAAAGTAAAGTGATGGAAGAAGATACTCCATGCAAATGAAAGCCAAAAGAAAGCAGGGGTAGCCATACTTATATCAGACAAAATGGACTTCAAGCCAAAAACTGTAATAAGGGACAAAGAAGGTCATTATATAATGATAAAAGGGTCAACACATCAAGAAAATACAATAAGTGTATATATATATATATGCACCCACCATTGGAACACTGAAATATATTAAGCAAATACTAAATAGATCTAAAGGGAGAAATGGATAACAAGAATAGTAAGGGACTTCAGGGATGCCTGGGTGGCTCAGTCGGTTAAGCGTCGGCCTTTGGCTCTGGTCATGATCCCAGGACCCTGGGATCCAGTACTGCATTGGGCTCCTTGCTCAGCAGGGACCCTGCTTCTCCCTCTGCCTGGCACTCACCCTGCTTGTGCACTCTCTCTCTTTCTCTGACAAATAAATAAATTAAATCTTTAAAAAAAAAAGAATAGTAAAGGACTTCAATACCCCACTCTCAGCAATGAATAGGTCATCTAGACAGAAAAATCAATAAGGAAACAATGGAACTGAGTCATATATTAGAATAAATGTACATAATGTATATAGAATATTCCATTCAACAGCAGCAGAATACACATTCTTCTCAAGTACATATGGAACATTCTCCAGGACAGATCATCTGATAGATCACAAAACAAATCTTAGCAAACTTAAGATTGAAATTATACCAACTCTCTTTTCCTACCACACTGATTAAAATAAAAATCAACAAGAGAAGCTGAAAAATCTACAAAAATGTGGAAACTAAACAACACACTTCTGAACAATTGAGTCAAAAATCAAAAAGGAAATAAAAATTATCTCAAAACAGATGAAAATAGAAATACAATATATCAAAATGTATGGGATGCAGCAAAAGCAGTTCTGAGAGGATGAGAGGAAAGTTTATAGTGATAAATGCATATATCAAGAAATTAAAAAGATTTCAAATAAACAACCTAACTTTATATCTCAAGGAACTAGAAACAGAAGAACAAATCAAGCTCATAGTAGAAGAAAGGAAATATAAAGATCAGAGTGGAAATAAATGAAATAGAGACCAGAAAAACAATAGAGAGGATCAATGAAACAAAGTTTTTTTTTGTTTGTCAAATGTTGTTTGACAAGGTAAACAAAATTGAAAAATTTTGGCTAGCTAACCAAGAAAAGAGAGAAACTGAAGTGGATAAAATTAGAAATGAAAAAGGAGACACTGAAGCTGATACTATAGAAATGCATACAATCATAAGAGACTACTATGAATAATTACATGCCAACAAATTAAATAACCTAAAAGAAATGGGTAAATTTCTAGATATACACAAGCTACCAATACTGAATCAGGACGAAATAAAAAATCTGAACAGACCAATAATGAGTAAAAAGATTGAATCAATAATCAAAAACTTCACAACACAGAAAACCCAAGGCCTAGATGACTTCACTGGTAAATTCTACCAGACATTTAAAGGAGAATTAACATCCATCCTTCTCAAACACTTCTAAAAAATTGAAAAGCGAACACTTCCAAACACATTCTATGAGGCCAGCATTACTCTGATGCCAAGGCTAGATAAGGATGCCACAAGAAAATTAAAGACTAATATCCCTGATGGATATAAATGCAAAAATTATTAACAAAATATTAGCAAGCCAAATTCAAGAACACATTAAAGAATATACATCATGACCAAGTGGGATTTATCCCTGGGGTGCAAGCATGGTTCAACATATGCAAATCAATAAGTAATATATCACATTCATAAAATTAAAGACAAAAATTACATGATCATCTTAGTAGATACAGAAAAAGTATTTAATAAAATACAACATCCTTTCATGATTAAAAACCCTCAGCAGATGAGGTATAGAAGGAATATATCTCAACATGATAAAAGCCATATATGACAAACCCACAGCTAATATTATACTCAACGGAAAAAAAAATTGAAAACTCTAAGATGAAGAACAAGACAAAGATGTCCACTCTCATCACTCATTCAATATAGTATTAGAAGTCCTGGCTAGTCCTGTAGGAGAAAGAAATAAAAGTAATCCAAATTGTAAAATAAGGAGTAAACTGTCACTATTTACAGAGGATATGACTTTATGTAAAAAAAAAAATCACAAAGCCTCAACCCAAAAACAGTTGGAACTAATCAATTTCACAAAATTGTGGGATACAAAATCAACATGTAGAAATCAGTTGCACTAATAATGAAACATCTGAGAAAAAAATAAACTATCGCATTCAAAGTAGCATCAGAAACAATAAAATAACTTAGGAAGAAATATAACCAAGTGAAAGATCCGTACAACAAAAACTACAAGCCTTTCCTGAAAGAAACTGAAGATGACACACAAAAAAATGGAAAATCACCCTTTTTTCATGAATAGAAAGAATATTGTTAAAATGTCAATACTATCCAAAGTCATCTATGGATTCAGTGTAATCCCCATCAGAATACCAATGGCATTCTTCACAGAAATAGAAAAAAATATTCTAAAATTTGTATGGAAGGGCGCCTGGGTGGCTCAGTCATTAAGCGTCTGCCTTTGGCCCAGGTCATGATCCCGGGATCCTGGGATCGAGCCTCACATCGGGCTCCCTGCTCAGCGGGAAGTCTGCTTCTCCCTCTCCCTCTGCCTGCCGCTCCCCCTGCTTGTGCGCTCTCTCTCTGTGTCAAATAAATAAATAAAATCTTAAAAAAAAAAAAATTTGTATGGATCCATAAGACTCTGAATAGCCAAACAGTCCTGAGGAAAATGAACAGAGCAGGAAGTATCACACTTCCTGATTTCAAACTATATTACAAAGCTATAGTAATAACAACAGTATGATACTAGCATAAAAATAGGCACATAGACCAACAAAACAGAATAGGAAGTTCAGAATTAAACCCCTGCATTTTTGGTCAACTACTATTCAACAAGGGAGCCAAGAACACCCAAGGGGAAAGGATAGGATCTTTGACAAATAGTACCGGGAAACTGGAAAAACGCATGCAGAACAATGAAACTGGACCCCTTTCTTACACCATTCACAAAAACTAATTCAAAATGGATCAAAGATTTAATCATAAGACCTGATAATATAAAACTACGAAAAGAAACTGTAGGGAAGAATCTCTTTGAAATTGGTCTTGGCAATGATTTTTTTGGATATGACACCAAAAGTACAAACAACAAAAACAAAAATCAACAAATGGGACTACATCAAACTTAAAAGCTTTTGCACAGCAAAGGAAACAATGAACAAAATTAAAATACAACCTATAGAATTGGAAAAAAATATTGGAAACCCCAGATCAGAATATATTTAATATTCAAAATGTATGAAGAACTCATACAACTCAATAATGAAAAACCAAACAATCTAACTAACTAAATTAAATTTTGTGGCATAACTAAATAGATGTTTTTCCAAAGAAGACATCCAAATTGTCAACAGGTACATGAAAAGACGGTCAAAATTAGGAGTCAACATGGAAATGCAAATCAAAACCACAATGAGATACCACCTTACACTGTTAGAATAATTATCATCAAGAAGAAAAAAGATGGGGCGCCTGGGTGGCTCAGTCCTTAAGTGTCTGCCTTCAGCTCAGGTCATGATCCCAGGGTCCTGGGATCGAATCCCGCATCGGGCTCCCTGCTCAGCAGGAAGCCTGATTCTCCCTCACCCACTCCCCCCGCTTGTGTTCCCTCTTTCACTGTGTCTCTCGCTGTCAAATAAATAAATAAAATCTTAAAAAAAAAAAAGATAAAAGATGGTAAGTGTTGGCAAGAATGTTCAGAAAAGGGTACCCTTGTACCTTGTCAGTGGGAATGCAAATTGGTTCAACCATTGTGGAAAACAGCATGAAGGTTTCTCAAAAAATTAAAAACAGATCTATGATATGACTCATCAGTTCCACTTCTAGGTGTACACCCAAAGGAAATAAAAACGATTTCCAAGACATGTATCTGCACGCCCATGTTTATTGCAAGCATTATTCACAACAGCCAAGATATGGAAATGACCTAAGTGTCCCTCAATGGATGAATGGATAGAGAAGAGGATTATTATTCAGCCATGAGAATGGAGGACATCCTGCCATTTGTGAATATGGATGAAACTTCAGTACATTAAGTGAGATAAGTCACACAGAGAAAGGTAAGTACTATACAGTATCACTTACATGTAAAATCTAAAGAACCCAAACTTATACAGAGTAGAAGGGTAGTTGTCAGTGGATTGGCAGGGGATGGGGGGGGTGGAGAGGAGGAAATGACACTTAAGTTTAAGGGTACAAACTTACACTGAGTAGTAAATAAGTCCTAGAGATCTAATACACAGTGTACTGAATATAGACAACAATATTGTATTACAATCATCAAACTTGCTAAGAGACTAGAACTTAATTATTCCAACCACAAAAAAAGATAATTAATGTAACATGATAGAAATGTTAATTATTGCTACAATGTTACATATATAAATGTGTCATAATTAACATATTGTATACCTTAAATTTATATAATGTTACATATCAAATATATTTCAATTAAAAATAAATCAAAATAAAAAGTAACAGATCCTTTTTCCATGGTAAATAGTTGAAGAAAATAAAGCAGACATATCTTTGGCACTATCCTGGTTTTTTAGCAACATCTGTGATTTCTTAAATTTGCACTAGAAAGACTATTCAAGAAACAAATGATAGACTGGGAGAATGTACTTGCAATATATAACAAAGAAACAATAACGAGAACATAAGAACAACTCCAGGTAATCAATAAGAAGAAAATTTTTTAAAAAACTGGGAAAAGGAGCAACAGACAAATCTCAAAAGAGGAAACACAAATGTCCAAAAAAAAAAAAAAAAAATGTGAGAGGATGCTCAGCCTAGCTAGCAATTTGGGAAATGCAAATTAAAATAACAAATCAGTTTTCATCTATTAGAAAAGCAAAAATTAGAAGATTCATAATATTAATTTTTGGTGAGATTGTTATAAAAGGTACTCTGATATACTATAATACTACTAGAGGGTAAAAATTGGTACCTTTGGGCAATTTTACATAATATTAAAATATAAAAATGTATTTAAAATGCACTTCTACTTATCTACTTACAGAAATATTCACCCATGTGTACAGAGAGACATGTAAACACAAAAGCTCATTACAACATTTATCACAACAACAAAATCTTTGGAAAAAACTTAAATGTCATTACACTGAAAAATGGCTAAATAAAATACAGTACAGCCATACTCCGACAGGTAAAATAGTTTGCTTTTATTTCTTAAAAAGGCAGATTTCATTGTAACAACATGAAAGGTCATTTTGAATGAAGAAACACGTAACAGTATGTCTCCATTTATATATGGAAAAAAGCATTCCAAAAATTGCATATTTTATATGTGTACATATATGCATCGAAATAAACTGCATGTACATTCATACAAAAAACTAGTAACAAAGGTTATCTCTGAGGAAGCAGGGATGAAACCAAGATTAGGGATTGTGTTCAACTGAACTGAAGCTTAACTTGTAATGTTTTAACAATCCTGAACAATCAAAATATACATATATTCCATATATAATATTTTTCATTGGGGAAATATACTTCCCCAAAGATGTAGCAATTAATTTCATAAGCCATTCAGCAAGAGCCTGCTATGTGATCTTAGTACAATGAACATATTCTATATTATTTCAATCCTTTAAAAGATTTGCCTTATGACCCAGTATGTAGGCAATTATTAAAACAAACAAACAAACAAACAAACATGTTGCCTATATGTCCATTTGGTCAAGTTAATTAAAACTTGTTTAAATCATCTTGCTCTACTACTGAGATAGGTACATCTAAAATCTCCCATTATATATAGAATTGCTTATTCTTACCATTTCTTTCAAATTTTTTGCTTTATCTAATTTTAAATCTACGTTATAGAGGGTAAAAAACTTATAATTACTAATTTTCTAGTCAATGTGTTAAAATTATAAAGTCTAATATTTTTTATTATAACATATAACCATTTTATCTTTTGTATTGATTTGGCTTTAAATCTATTTCATCTAATTCCAATAAAGCTATACCAGCTTTCCTTTGGTTAGAATTTGCCTGGTATATTTTGTACTTGCCTTTACCTTTACCTATTTCTATGCATTTATTTTAATCATGTGTGAAAACGTTTGTCTTTTAATAGAAACTTTAAGTCCATTTACCCTGAACGTTAACTATTGATATATTTAAGTTTAAATCTATCACCTTATTGCCCCACCAATTTTTTTCATATTTCTTGTCTTCTTTTAAATTATCTTTCTGTATTTTATCATTTAACACAGTAGAAATTATACACTCTGTTTGTACTTTATTAATGGTTAACATGGAAATTATACCATGTGTTAATTTCAGAGTTCAAATGTAATGATTATGTCAGTTGTCAAAGAGAATATTCAACTCTATTGTAATTTATATTCATTGTTTTTATTTTTTAAATGTCTTATATTTTTAATCCTGCAAAACATTATTTTTAATAGAGACATTTTTATTTAGATTACCCAGATATTTACCACTTTGTTCTTCACTCCTCAGATCTCCTACCTGGGATAACTACAGACGTCTAAAATATTTCCTTTATAATTTCTTATAATTTCCTTTATAATTTCTTTTCCTTTATAATTTCCTTTAATATTTCCTTTATAATATCTGCTCACAAATCCTCTTTTTTTTAAGTGAAATATGTATTTCTTTAAATTTGAGTATAGTTGACATACACTCTGACAAACCCTCTTTGCTGCTTTTCTGAAAATGTCTTTATTCCTTAAAACTACTTTCTCTGTGTAAATTTATAGAAGTTATTTCTTTCACTACTTTGCATATATTCTAGAGACATCTGGCTTCCTTTGTTGCTATAAAGAAGTCAGATGTCAGTCTAATTGACATTCCATGGAGGAAATCTTTTTTTGTCTTTTTTTAATTATTATTTTTTTTTTACTGCTTTAAAAATATTGTCCCTGTGTTATGTCTAAATAAGGATTTTAAAAAATTCATCCTGTGTTCTTGGAAATCTGTGTGTATATGTGTGTGTATTTGTGTGTGTTTCTTATCAGATCTAGAAAATTCTAAGGGTATACTTTATATAGCCACTGTTTCCACAATTCATTTATTTATTTGGAACTACAATTGAATATATGATAGGTATCATTCTATCGACCCTGTCTCTTAATCTCTCTCCTATATTGTCAATCATTATTATTAGCAGCCCCCCAAAATGAGATATTTAGGTAAAAATCTAACAAGATATATATAAGATCTATATGAAGAAAATTACAAAACTCCGATGAACAAAATCAAGGAAGAACTAAATAAATGGAGAGATATTCCATGTCCATAGGTAAAAAGACTCAATATTACCAAGATAATAATTCTTTCCAATTTGATCTATAGATTCAATACAATCCCAATAAAAATACTAACAAGTTATTTTGTGGATATCTACAGATTCTAATGTTTACATGGAGATTAAAAAGACAGAACCGCTAACATAGTATTAAAGAACAACAGAGGACAGACACTACCTGACATTAACACACTATAAATCTACAGTATTCGGGAGAGTGATATTAGGGGGAAAAAAAAAAGGATAAATCAATGGATAAAAGGATAAATAAAAGGATAAAAAAAGGATAAAAGGATAAATAAATCTAAATAGACCCACAAATATAGTCAACTGATCTTTAACGAAGTAGTAAAGGCAGCACAATGGAGAAAAGACCATCTCTTCAACAAATTGTGCTGGAGCAACTGGACATCCACATGCCCCAAAAGGGGGGTGGGTGGGATTCTAGACACAGACTTTATGCCCTTTACAAAAATTAACTCAAAATGGACTGTAGACTTAAATATAAAATGTGAAACTAAAACTCCCAGAAGATAACATACGAGAAAATCTAGATAGCCCTGGGTTTGACAATCACTTCTTAGAAATGACACCAAAGGCACAATCCATGGAAGAAATAATTGATAAGCATAACTTTATTAAAATTTAAAACCTGTTCTGTGAAAAATACTATCGAGAGAATCAGAAGAAAAGCCACAGACTGGGAGAAAATATATGCATATGACATATTATACAAAGTATACAAAGAACTTTAAAAACTCAACAACAAGAAAATCAACAATGCAATTAAAGAATGAGCAAAAGATCTAAACAAATACCAAGGAAGATATACAGATGAAAAGATGCCCAATATCATATGACATTAGGGAACTGCAAATTAAAACAAGATACCACTACACACTGATTAGAATGACAAAAATCCAGAACACTGGCAACAACAAATGCTGAGGATGTGAAGCAACAGGAATTCTCATTCATTACTGGAGCAAATGCAAAATGGCACAAACACCTTGGGAGGCAATTTGGCAGTTTCTCATGAGACTAAACATACTCTTACCATGCAATCCAGCAATCATGCTCCTTGGTATTTACCCAAATAAATGGAAAACTTATGTCCACAAAAAAAAAGTGTACTCACAGATGTTCATAGCAGCTTTATTTATAATTGCCCAATTTCAAAGCAACATGTCTTTCAGTAGGCGAATGGATAAACTGTGTTACGTCCAGACAAGGAAAAATTATTCTGTGCTGAAAAGAAATGAGCTATCAAGCCATGAAAAGACATGGAGGAGTCTTGTATGCATATTACTAAGTGAAAAAAGCCGATATGAAAAAGCTACATACTGTAATAGGATATAACATTCTGAAAAAGACAACAGTTTGGAAACAGTAAAAAGATTAGTAGTTGCCAGAAGTTAGGGGTAAGAAGGGATAAATAGGTGGAGCTCAGAGAACTTTCAGAGCAATGGATCTATTCTGTATGGATACGTTTTATGCATTTATAAAAAGAAAATGTACAATGCCAAGAGGAAATCTTAATGTAAACTTTGGGTGATAATAATGTGTCAGTGTAGGTACATTAATTATAATTAACATACCACTCTAATGCAGGAAGTTGAGAGTAGTGGAGGTTGTACATTTGTGAGGGCAGGAATTATATGGGAACTCTAATTTCTCTCAATTTTGCTGCGAACCTAAAACTGCTTTTAAAAAATAAAGACTACTAAAATGTTTTAAATAAATAAATACTTTTTAAAAAGATATCAGGCCCTATTCTCTAGAACCCATAAATGTTTCTTTATTTTGAAGAAGCCTTTGCAGATGTAATTAAGTTAAGGATCTTGAGATGACTAGAGTAATCTGAATTATCCAGTGGGTCATGAATACCATCATATGTACCTTATAAGAAAGAGAGTTAATACACATAGAAATAGAAAAGGCATGGAGCATATGACCATGGAGGCATAGATTGGAGTGATGCAGCCACAAGTGAAGGAATGCTGGCAGCCACCACAGCTGAAAGAAAGGTTTGCTTTTTCCTTAAAGCCTCTAGAGGTTGCATGGCCCTGCCAACACCTTGATCAGTGAAAAAGATTTTGGATTTCTGGTCTCCAGGACTGTAAAACAATAAATTTCTGTTGTTCTAAGCCACGAATATTATGGTAATTTGTTACAATAGCCATAAAAAACTAATACAAATATGTACTGTTTTGTATATCAGTGGTTGTTTTAATCATATTTACTACTGTGGGTTTGGTAGGGTAAGGTCAGACTCAGATCAAGAAAGGGAAACCAGAAAGGTTTGCAGTTTGTTATGCTTACAGTCCCCTGAGGAGAAATAGGACACCACACAGGCCCACTCAGAGGAAGCACCAGGCATTCACCAAGCAGAGGAAGAGAAGGAAACTACCTGCAAGTTCCTTCTTTATGGTTTCCATAGGAAGGAATGGGTGAAGCGGGTAGGCAGGTTTAGGATGTCTCAATAATTTCAGTGGACTCTGGGGTATAGAGATTTTCCTTGTCTGATACCTGGTCCTTGGGTGATTAGAGAAGGTACATAGTGATCCAGAGTGTGAAAGTCTGATAAGGGAAGTGGTTTGGGATGTGGACTTAATCAGATGCCCAAGAAGGTCTGATTGACCTGTAGGAAGGGCCTCAAAAAATTGGATCAGAAAGCATTTGTAAAAAATATATTACAGTAGTCTGCTGCTGAGTCATAGTCTATTATATGCATGCACCATCATTTGTTTATCTTATGTGTTGATGGACATACAGGCTGTTTATATTTTTTGGCAATTATGAATAAAGCTGCTGTGAAGGATAAACAAGACTTTTTATAGACATGTATTTTCATATCACATGGGTTAAACCTAGACGTGAAATTGTTGGTTCTTATTATAGCTAAATGTAAAATTTATAGAATGTCAAACTGTTTCCAAAGTGATTGTACCACTTCACAATCTCGCTAGCAATTTACAAGCAATCCAGTAAAGTTTTTTTTAATGTATAAATCTGAGTTTTAATAAATTCATAGCATATACCCACCTCAACCACAATATCCAATATTCCATCACACCCGAAAATACTGTCATCCCTTTATAGTCAATTCATCCACCCACACCTGGCAACCACTCATCAGGTCTCTGTTTTCTCTTTAAAGAATTTCATGAAAATAGGAGTCACACAGTGTGTGACTTTGTGAGTCTGGCTTCTTTTACTAATGATGCATTAGAGATAGATCCATATTGTACCAGTCATTAATATTTCTATATAGAAGTATGACAGTTGAAGAACATTTGGGTTATTTTCGCTTTGGAGAATGATGAATAAAGCCACTATAAATGTGCACATATTTTTTATTAAAATTTTTATATCATGGTAAAATACACAACAAAGTTTACCATTTTAATTTTGTTAAATGTACAGTGCAATAGTATTAAATATATTCATAATGTTGTGCAACCATCACCACCATCAATCTCTGTAGCTCTTTTCATCTTGTAGAATTGAAATTCTTTATCCATTAAACAGAAACTCTCCATTTGTCCCTCTCCCCAGCTGCTGGCATTACTGTTCTGCTTTCTGTCTCTGTGATTTTGACTACTCCAACTACCCCATATAAGTGGAATCATATTTGTCTTTTTGTGACTGCCTTGGTTTATCATAATATCATCAAGTTTATCTTCATTGTAGCATATGGCAAAATTTCCTTTTTAAAGGCTGAATATCATTCCCTTGTATGGATATTACATGCGACTTATCCATTCATCTGTTGAAGTACACTTGTGTTGCTTCCACCTTTTTGGCTATTGTGAATAATGCTGTTATGAACATGGATGCATAAATAATTACTTTGAGAACTTGCCTTCAATTCTTTTGGGTATATACCCAGAAGTGGAATTGCTGGATCATATGGTAATTCTATTTTAGTTTTATTAAAAACTGCCACACTGTTTCCCACAGCAGCTATACTATTTTAACTTCCCACCAACAAGGCACAGCCTTTAATTTTGCCACATCCTCAAAAACACTTGTTTCTTGTTTTTTTGTTTTGATAGCAGACATCCTGAGAGTGAGGTGATATCTTTGTGCATATTGATAATTTGTACATCTTTAGGGGCGCCTGGGTGGCTCAGATGGTTGAGCGTCTGCCTTTGGCTCAGGTCGTGATTCCAGGGTCCTGGGATCGGGCCCCACGTCGGGCTCCCCGCTCAGCGGGGAGCCTGCTTCTCCCTCTCCCTCTGTCTCCCCCCCCCGCTCATGCTCTCTCTCCCTCTGTATCTCTGTGTCTCAAATGAATAAATAAAATCTTTAAAAAATATATATTAAAAAAATTTGTACATCTTTAGAGAAAAGTCTATTCAAATTATTTGCCCATTTTTGAATTAGGTTGATTTTTTTGTTGTTGAATTTTAGGTGTTCTCTATGTATTCTGGGTATTAATCTCTTATCAGATTTTATGATTTGAAATATTTTCTCTCATTCTGTACGTATCTTTTGATGAAAAATTTTTTAAAAACTTTTGTGAAGTCCAATTTGTCTATTTTTTTTGTTACCTATGCCTCTGACATCATGTCTAATGAATCACTGTCAAATCCAATGTCGTGAAGCTTTAGTTCTATTTTAAGAGGTTTTTTAGTTCTTAAACTTAGTTTTTTTTGATCCATTTTGAATTAATTTTTGTATACAGTCTTAGGTAATATTTCAAATGAAATCTTTTTGTGTGGATATCCAATTCCTACCACCATTTGTTGAAAGGACTGTCCTTTCCCACTGAATGGTCTTGGCATCATCCTTGTCAAGAATCATTTGCCCAGGGGTGCCTGGGTGGCACAGTCAGTTAAGCATGACTCTTGGTTTGAGTTCAGGTCATGATCTTGGGGTCCTGAGATCGAGCCCCATATCAGGCTCCATGCTCAGCAAGGAGTCTACTTGGGATTCTCTCTCTCTCTCTCCCTCTGCTCCTCCCACTCGTAGTTGCTCTCTAATAAAATAAATCCTTTTAAAAAAATAATCATTTGACCATATATGAGAGGATACATTCCTGGATTTTATTCTATTCCATGGATTTATATGTCTGTCTTTATGCCAGTACCACAATGTTTTGATTACTGTAGGCTTATAATAGGCTTTGAAACCAGAAGTTAGTCCTCTAGTTTTGTTCTTCTTGTCAAGATTGTTTTGGCTATTAAGGGTTCCTTGAGATATGAATTTTAGGATAGAATTTTCTTTTTTTTTTTTAGGTCAGTGGGATTTTAATAGAGATTGCATCGAAGCTATAGATTACTTTGGGTATACTAACATTTTGATATTACTAAGTATTCCAACCCATGAAAATAGTAATGTTTCAATTTATTTATGTCTTTAACATCTTTCAGCAATGTTTTATAGTTTTCACTATACGTGCTTTCCACCTCCTTGGTTGATTCCTAAGTATTTTATTCTTTTTCACGCTATTATAAATTATGAATTTCCATAATTTCCTTTTCAGATTGTTCATTAGTGTACAGAAATGCAACTGATTTTTGCATGTTGCCTTTGTATCCTACTATTTTGCTGAATTCATCTATTCTGACAAGTTTTTTTCTGACAAATTTTTTTGGTGGAATCTTTAGGGTTTTCTACATATAAGATTATATCTACAACTCAATAAATAAAACCCAAATAACTTAATTAAAAAGTGGATAAAGGGCCTAAATAGACATTTTTCCAAAGAAGATATACAAATAGGAAACTGGTACATGAAAGGTGCTCAATACCACTAATCATCAGGAAAATGCAAATCAAAACCACAGAGAGCTAACACCTCCCACCTGTTAGAATGGTTATCATCCAAAAGATGAGATAACAAATGCTGGCAAGGATGTGAAAAAAAGAGAACCCTGTACACTGTACATGGGAATGTGAAGTAATACAACCACTATGGAAAACAGTATGGAGGATCCTCAAAAAAGTAAAAACAGAAGTACCATATGATCCACCAATCCCAGTAATTTGTGACAACATGGATGGACTTGAAGGGCATTATGCTAAGTGAAATAAGCCAGAGAGAATAAGGAAAATACTGTATAGTTTCACTTATAAGTGGAATCTAAAAAAGGGAGGAGGGGAGAGTCAAACTTACAGTCAGAGAGTAAAGAAGTGTTTACTAGGAACTGGAGGGTGGCATTGGTAAAGGGTATAAACTTCCAGTTATAAAATGAGTAAGGTCTGAGGATCTAATGTATAAAATGGTGACTATAAGTGATAATACTGTGTAATTGAAATTTGTAGAGAGTGGAACTTAAAGGTAAATATGTCAAATGATGGATGTGTTAATTAACTAGATGGGAGGTGCAGATTCTTTCCACAATGTATGTATATATTAAATCATGCTGTACACTTTATCTTAAAATTTTCTCAATTATACTTCAATAAAGCTGAAGATCATATCATCTGTGAACAGAGATAATTTCACTTCTTCCTTTTCAATTTGAATGCTTTTTCTGTTATTGTTGTTTTCCTAACTCCTCTGGCTACAATATCCAGCACTAGGTTGAACACAAGTGGTCAAAGTGGGAATGGGAATCCTCGACTTGTTCCTGATTGTACAGGAAAACTTTTCCCTACTTTCCAGCATGGAATAGGATGTTCACTGTGGGTTTTTCATATGTGGCTTTTATTATGTTGAGGTAGTTTCCTTCTATTCCTACTTTACTGAATGCCTTTATCATGAAAAAATATTGTGTGAAATGCTTTTTATGTTGATATCTCAATTGATATCATGTGGTTTCTGTCCTTCATTCTTTTAATGTGGTGTATTACACTGATAAATTTTCATATGTTGAACCATCCTTGCATTCCAGAAATAGATCCCACTTGGTCATGGTGTATAATCTTTATAATATGCTGAATTCAGTTTGCTAGTATCTTGTTGAAAGGTTGTTTTTGTTTGCATCAATGTTCACAAGGGATATTATTCTGTATTTTTTCTCTTGTAGTGTTTTTGTCTGGCTTTGATATCAGGGTAATGTTAGTTTTACAGCATGAGTCAAGAAGTGTTCCCTCCTCTTCAAATTTTAGGATGAGTTTAGGAAGGATTGGTGTTATTTCTCCCTTAAATGTTTGGTAGAACTCAATAGTAAAGCTGTCAGTTCCAGGGCTTTTCATTATCAGATTTTTGATTACTGTTTCAATCTCCCTACTAGTTATAGATCTATTCAGAATTTCTATTTTTGTGTATAATTTAGTCTTAGTAGGCTTTGTATTTCTAGGAATTTGTTCATCTAGTTATCCAATTTGAGTAGAACTGTTCATCATACTCATAATCCTTTTTATTTCTGTAGAATCTGTAGTAATGTACTCACTTTAACTTATGATTTCAGTAATTTGAGTCTTTTTTATTAGTCCATCCAGTTAAATTTTTGTGTGTCAAATTTGCTGATGTTCTCAACCAATCAACTTTTGGTTTCATTGATTTTTCCTATTGTTTTTCTATTCTCTCTTTCATTTATCTGTAATCTTTATTATTTCCTCCTTCTACTAGCTTTGGATTTAATTGTTTTTTCTTTTTCTAGTTCCCTAAGTTGTAAAGTTAGCTTGTTGGGGTGAGAGCTTTGTTTTTCAGTGTGATTTATAACAATAAAATTTCCTCTTAGCAACACTTTTGTTGCATTCCATAGTTTTAGTACATTGTTTTTTCAGTTGTCTCTAAGTATTTTCTAATTTCCCATGTGATTTATTTTTTGACTTCCTGGTTGTTCAAGACTGTTGTCTAATTTCAATGGTAAAGTGAATTTTCCAACTTTCCTTCTGTTATTGACTTCTAACTGAATCCTGCTGTGGTCAGACAACATACTGTGTATGCCTCTTTCCATAAATCTACTGAAACTTAATTTGTGGCTTGATATGAGGTCTATCCTAGAAAATATCTCGTGTGCACTTGGGAAGAATGTGTATCCTACTGTTCTTAGGTAGAGTGTTCTGTACAGTTGGTTTATTGTGTGAGTCCTCTATTTCCTTATCTTCTGTCTCATTGTATCCATTATCATAAAAGGAGTACTAAAGTATTATTGTAAAATTGTCTATTTCAACCTTCAATTCTGTCAGTTTTGCTTCATATTTCATTCATTTCATATTCATTAGGCACATAAATGTTTACAACTTACATATTTAGTTTGTTTACAATTCATAAATATATTCTCTATTTAAACTTTTATTAAAATCCTTCTCTTGCAATCTTTTCAATTTAAAGTCTCTTTTGTCTGATATCAGTAAAGCCACCCCTGCTCTTTTGATTACTATTTGCATGCAGTATCTTTTCCCATCCTTTATTTTTAATTGTTTTTCCATCCTTTCACTTTAACTCTCTTTTTGTCTTTGCATCTAAAATGTGTTTCCCATATATAGCATATAGTTGAATCAGGTGTCTTTATACATCCTCCCAATTGTGTTTTGACTGAAGAGTTAAATTCATTTATACTTACTTAAAATGAGGGACCCGTCAATTTGCCTGTTTTCTATATGCCCTATAGCGTTTTTTGTTCCTCACTTCCTGCCTTACAGTCTTATGTTGATTTTTTGTAGTGACATGTTTACTTTCTCACTCATTTCCTTCTGTGTTTATTTTGCAGCTCCATTATTTGTGGTTATCATGGGGTTTACATTTAACAATCCTAGAGTTTTAACACTTAAATATCATACAAAAACTGTCTTTACAGTTCTGTCCTCACTTCTTTTCATTGAAGTCCCCCAAATGACAGCCTCATATGTTGTGTACCCCAAAACCCAAAACATAAACTAATAATTATTTTAAATGTCATTAGTCTCAAATTATGTAGAAAACCACATATGGGGTTACTAGCCACAGTCACAATACTGGCTTATAAACTAGTAATTGTTTAAAAAATGTATTAGTTTCTTAAATCATGTAGAAAACAGGTATAGTCATTAACCACTATGACAATATTAACTTTTATAATTGCCCATATATTTCCCTTTATTGAGTTCTGTAGATCTTCAAACAGCTTTGAATCACTGTCTAATGTCCTTTAAGTTCACTATGCAAGACTCATTTTGAGTATTTCTTCCAAAACAGATCTGATGGTAACAAACTCAAACTTTATTTGGGATTGTCTTAATTTCTCCCTCACTTTTGAAAAACGGTTTTGCTAGATACAGGATTCCTGTTTGGCAGTTATTCTTTTTCCATTTAGCACTTTGTATCTATCAGCCCAGTTCCTTCTGGTTCTCCAAGTTTTTGATGAAAAATCTCCTGATAATCTCATTTAGTATTCCCTGTGACAATTCACTTCTTAGTTTTCAAGATTGATTTTTGAAAGTCTGATTACAGTGTGTCTTGATGTGGGTCTCTGAGTTCATCTTGCTGGAAATTTGTTGAACTTCCTGGATCTTTATATTCATAATTTTTATCAGATTTAGGAAGTTTTCAGACATTATTTTTTTCAAATATTCTCTGTCCCTTTCTCTCTCCTTTTGGGACTCCCACGGTGTATATGCATCTGCTTGATGGTGCCCCACAGGTCCCTCAGGCTCTGTTCACTTTTCTTCAATCTTTTTTGCTTCTGTTCTTCAGACTTAATTATTTTCATTGTCCTATCTTCAATTTTGTTGATTCATTTGATACATATTTGAAAGCTGCAGTGCTCCATTCCTGATAAGTGTTGGTACTGTCAGAAGTAGAAGGAAGATTTTCCTTGGAATTCCTCTGATTTTTTTTCATTTCACTTACTGTATTTTTCAGCTCCAGAATTCCATTTGTTTTTTAGCTTTCTGGACATGTTTCTTTAATCTTTTGAGTGCCTTTCTGTTTTAAAGTCTTTGTCAAGTACATGCCATCAGGTCTACTTCAGGTCATTTGTTTCCCTTTTGAATGGGTTATACATTCCTGTTTTCTTTTTGCTTTTTGTGTGTCTTGTGGTTTTCTGTTGAAAACGATATTTTAACAATTCTGGAAATCAGATTTTTTCTTTCCCTGGGGTTAGCTGGTTTTGTTTTTTTGTTTTGTTTTTTTTTTTTGAGAGAGAGGTAGAGAGAGAGGGTATGCCCACATATGCCCGCGCAAGAGCTGGGGAGGGGCAGAGGGAGAGGAAGAATACTAAGCAGGCTCCACCCCCAGCATGGAGCCTGACACAGGGCTCGATCTCACAACCCTGAAACCCCGAGATCATGACCTGAGCCAAAAATCAAGTCAGATGCCTAATCGACTAAGCCACCCAGGCACCCCTATTGTTTACTTTTGATTATCTTTTGATCTCTGTGCCAAGGACCAGTCTGAGGTATGAAACTTTTTTTTTTTTTTAAGATTTTATTTATTTATTTGAGAGAGAGAATGAGCGAGAGAGAACACATGAGAGGGGATAGGGTCAGAGGACGAAGCAGACTCCCTGCCGAGCAGGGAGCCCGATGCGGGACTCGATCCAGGGACTCCAGGATCATGACCTGAGCCGAAGGCAGTCGCTTAACCAGCTGAGCCACCCAGGCGCCCGAGGTATGAAACCTAAGATCTTCTCAGATCTTGAGTCTTTCCCTGGGCATTCATGGTCAATTTCTAATTATCCCATATATGCAGTTGTTTATGAATGCCCTGGTCTTTAATGTCTGGCTCCCAAATGGAAAAAAAAAAAAAGAAAGAAAAAGAATGGGAAATAAAGGGGATGTCAGTCCTTTTATACCCTTGGAAGTCACTTCACAGGGTGTGTGTGTGTGTGTGTTTACAATGGAAAGAGGTAAACCATGGCTTCCCACTTCTTTGTACCTTTGTGATCAAAAGCAGAAATCAGCCATCAGCCTGATTCCCAATATTTGGAGGTGAAGGTTCTTTTTGCCTACCCTGGCTCCCACTAGTTGTGTGCAAGCTGCTCCAGGAACACATGCACAGTTGCCTGCTATATGGCTGAGGTTGGGAAATGGTAGCTACTACTACAATGAGCTAAATTTGAATGAATTAACTTCAATTTACTGTCCAAGCTTTTTCCTGTTAAACTGAAAGGTCTTAATAGATGACAGTTCCAAAATAGTTACATCAAATAAATCCTATCACTGCAATTGTCATCTAGGTGGGGAGATGGATTCCTGGTGCTTCCTATTCTGCCATGTTCCCAGTATTTTTTCACAAGTTTTTTTTTCTTCCCTGTGAACATACTTTTTGTTCCTCTTAAATACTCAGAAGTGTGATAGCCAGGTCACATATAAGTATATATTTCACATTATAATAAACTTCTTGAAACTTTTTCAAAGCAGGTGGACCACTTTGTACTTCAATTAGCAATGTTTGAAGCTGCAGTGCTCCATTCCTGTTAAGTGTTGGTACTATCAGAATTCATTTTAAGCCATTCTAATAAGTGTGTAGTGCTCTATTACTGTGGTTGTCTTACATGTGTCTAAGGGCTAACAATGTGCATCTTTTCACGTGCTTAGTTCCCATCTGTAAGTCTTTGGTAAGGTATCTTCAAATTTATTGTCTTTTTTTGGGGGGGGGGGATTTTTGTTTTCTGAGTTTTGGAAGTTCTTTATATATTCTGGATAAAATTCAAATACACGCTTTGAAGAAGTTTTTCCCAGTCTGTTACTTGCTTTTTCATTTTCTTAGTAGTGTCTTCTGAAAAGTACAAGGTTTTTATTTGATGAAGGCGTATTTATCTTTTATCTTTTTATAGTGTTAACTTGTCTAAGTAAGGTCATGCAGACTTTATCTTATTTGTTTCCCCCCTCCTCCAGGAGTTCTATACTTTTGCACTTTATACCTAGGACTCTGACTCATTTTTGAAGAAATTTTTTGCGTGAGAACAACATACTTTTATTTTCAATTTTTAGCATATGGATGTCCAATTATTCTAGCATCATATGTTGAAATGACCATCCTTTCTCCACTGAATTGCCTTCTCATCTTTGTCAAAAATTATGGTGTATGTGTGGGTCTATTCCTGGACTTTTCTGTTCCAATGATCAGTGTCCACCTGTTTGCCAATACCACAACCTGATTATCTGAGCTTTGTAGTAAGTCTTAGAATTAGGTAGTCTAAGTCATCCATTTTTTTTTTTCAAATTTATGCTGGCTATTCTAGTTGTTGCTTTTCCAAAGCAACTGCTCAGCAATATCAACAAAATATATTGCTAGGATTTTTTAGTAGTAATGAATCAATTTGGAAGAGTTGATATTCTTAAAAATCATGGGTCTTTTGACTCATGTACACAGAATCTCTCCCATTTAGATTTTCACCTTTCATTATCAAAATTTATGAAGGGTTGTCAGGTTCAGTACACATCTGGGTAGACTTCTACCTATTATTTCTTTTGGTGCTATTGCAAATGGCATTTTTTAGGGAAAAAATTCAATATCCAGTTATTGACTTTTTTTTTTTAAAGATTTTATTTATCAGAGAGCGAGGGAGAGAGAGAAACAGCATGAGAGGGCAGAGGGTCAGAGGGAGAAGCAGGCTCCCTGCAGAGCAGGGAGCCCGATGCGGGGCTCAATCCCAGGACTTTGGGATCATGACCTGAGCCGAAGGCAGTCGCCCAACCAACTGAGCCACCCAGGCGCCCCTAATTATTGACTTTGAATCTTGCAACCTTCCTTACCTTATTAGTTGTAGTAGACTCCTTAATTCTTTGGGATTTTCTACATAAACAATCATGTCACCTCTGAATGGGGACAATTTTACTTCTTCATTTCTAATTTGTATGGCTTTTCTTTTTTGTTTTATGCACTGGCTGTCAGATGTTGAAAAGAAGGGATTAGTGTGCACTTTCTTACCTTGTTCTCAATCTTGGAGGAAAACATTCAGTTTTTTAACCGTTAGGATAGCAGTTAAGTTTTGTAAACACTATTTACCAGATTAAGGAAGCTCTTCTCTATTCCTATTTTACTGAGTTTTTATTAGGAATGTTTAATTTTATCAAAGGTTTTCGTTCATTACGATGAGCTATGCTTTTTCTTTTTTTTCTTTACAGATTTTATTTGACAGAGAGAGACACAGCACAGCGAGAGAGGGAACACAAGCAGGGGAGAGTGGGAGAGGGAGAAGCAGGCTTCCTGCAGAGCAGGGAACCGGATGTGGGGCTCGATCCCAGGACCCTGGGATCACGACCTGAGCCGAAGGCAGACGCTTTAACTGAGCCACCCAGGCACCCCGAGCTATGCTTTTTCTTCCTTAGTCTGTTGATGGATTACAATTGATTTTCAAAGGTTGGACTAGCCTGCATTTCCCAAGATCAACTGCATTTTATCATGATTTATAAAATACTCTCCCCCCATATTATCGATTCAACTTCTTAATATTTTGATGAGGATTTTTACATTTACTCTCATGAGACAGAGTGATACATCATTTTCTTAGTATCTTGTCTTGTTTTAGCATCAGGGTAGTATAGGACTCATAAAATGAATTTGGGTGTGTTGTCTTCTAAAGAACTGTTGGTTTCAGTTAATGTTTAACAAAATTCACCAGTGAAACTATCTATGCCTTACGTTTTCTTTGCAAGAAAGAAAGGAAGGAAGATTTTTAACTACAAAGTAAATGTATTAAGTAGATATAGGATCGTTCAGGTCACCTACTTCTCACACAAGCTTTGGTAGTTTGTCACTTTTATGATATGGACCCACTTCATCAAAGTTGAAAATTTATGGAAATAAATTTGTTCAAAATATTCCAAATATTTTCTTACAGCTCTGGGGGTGTTTTTTTCTTTGCAATCTGGCTAGAACTTTTTCAATGTTATCGGTCTTTTCAGGAACTAGTTTTGTTTACAGTATTTTCTACTGTCCTGCTTACAAATTCACTGATTTATGCTTATTTTTATTTCCCTTATCTGCTTGTTCTGCATTTAATTTGCTCTTCTTTTTCTAGTTCCTTAAGGTAGAAAGCTGATCATCAATCTGTGATTTTTCTTCTTTTCTAATATAAGCAAATTCCCTTTAAACACTCCTTTGGTGTATTCCACAAATTTTTGATCAATTTGTACTTTCATTCAGTTCAAGTACTATCTAATTTCCCTTAAGAATTGTCTTGATCCATGTTATTTAGAAATATTATTTAATATTCAGAAATTTAAGCACTTTTCAAATCTTTCTATTATGGATACCTAATTTATTTATTTTATTTTTTTAAAGATTTTATTTATTTATTTGACAGAGAGAGAGAAAGCAAGAGCAGGAACACAAGCAGGGGGAGTGGGAGAGGGAGAATCAGGCCTCCCACTGAGCAGGGAGCCCGATGCGGGGCTTGATCCTGGGACCCTGGGATCATGACCTGAGCCAAAAGCAGACGCTTGACGACTGAGCCACCCAGGAGCCCCCCTCCTTTTCTTTGTTTTTTAGATACTGATACCTAATTTAGTTCAACTAAGGTCAGAGAACATTATATGATCTGTTAAGGTTTTGAACGTGTTAATATTTTATGGTATCAAATCATGTGTTCACTGTTTTAGTTCTTGGGATGGGAAAGATAGAAAATCTTCCAATTTTTATCCATAAAGACAGATTTTTACACAGTTCAAAATCAAAAAAGTGTATTAGGACATTAAAATTTCATGTGGATCAACTGTGAAAAAAATTCTAAATATGTTGCTTTGGGGAGGGCAATAAGAAAACAGCTGCAGTCGGGCGCCTGGGTGGCTCAGTCGGTTAAGCGACTGCCTTCGGCTCAGGTCATGATCCTGGAGTCCTGGTATCGAGTCCCGCATCGGGCTCCCTGCTCGGCGGAGAGTCTGCTTCTCCCTCTGACCCTCCCCCCTCTCATGTACTTGCTCTCTCTCATTCTCTCTGTCTCAAATAAATAAATAAAATCTTAAAAAAAAAAAAAAAAAAACAGCTGCAAAACACTGGATTAGAGATGTTCCGCTATTTTCATTCAAGTTATGATATATATGTCATACAGAAAAATGTAAAACAACAACAAAAAAATTACAGGCCCTATGCCCCAAGACCCAGATTTAACAGATGTTAACATTTTACCAAAATATTCTTCAAATACTTTTTAAAAGAAATGTACAATATATAGAGAACTGCCCAATTCAAACCTCAATCTTTCCCTTCCATCCTTTTCTTACACAGCAAGATATTATATGTCTCTGGAGAATAATTTTAATGGTATTTTGTGTATCTTTTTCTAAGCTCTGAGAAGTTTCATACAACAAATTAATCTCTTGCTCAGACTTTCTTGAATTCTTAAGATTTTCAAATATCTTGGTATATCATTGCTATGTCATAATTTGAAAAAATTAAAATTTCTTGTGTAAATACCCCTTTTCTCATTGTCAGTTGGTGCAGTTTTTAATGGATATAACCCCTTTTAATCACAGATGTTCTAAAGTGTTGTTTGATCCCCTAGCTTTACCCCAAGGCATTAAAGCTTATGCTTGTTGGGTGCAGGGTCTCCCTTTCCCAGTATTTTTTTTTTTTTTTCCTCCAAATTTACTGAATTTGAGCTATTTATTTTAGGTTCCCTACTGGCCTTTACATGAATGTTATACCTCTACAACAGTTTGCTTTCTGACGGATACATAGTAGCTTAAGTTCTTGGAGTGAGAACAGTATTCCTCCTGAGGATCATCAGTTAAGTACCTAACACATGTGGCTGGCTCTCATCTCTCCTAAACAATCATACTAAGGTCAATATTTTTGTTTTATATGCAATAATAAGTTACAGATCTAACAAAGTATCTTATTAACTTATAGCAAAATTTAAAAAAACCTCCTCCATTACTCATAATGGGAAGTGTTCTCTTCTTACAGAGCGGTTAAGATCAAATTGCTACAAGCACTCAGTACAGTGCCTTTTGAATTTTAGGTGCTTAATAAATATTTCCCCTTACTTCTTTTAAAAGCCTTGATATCGGGGTGCCTGGGTGGCTCAGTCGTTCAGCATCTGCCTTCGGCTCAGGTCATGATCCCAGGGTCCTGGGATCGAGCCTCACATCGGGCTCTCTGCTCCACAGGAAGCCTGCTTCTCCCTCTCCCATTCCCCCTGCTTGTGTTCCCTCTCTTGCTGTGTCTCTCTCTGTCAAATAAATAAATAAAATCTTTAAAAAATAAATAAATAAAAGCCTTGGTATCTCTTGATACTGATTTTAATAGAATCTCATTTGCACAGCAAATACTTTCCAAATCATCTAAAGCAGATCCTGAATGCTACTGCCTTTTGTTTGATTTACCTAATCAGGATTATGCTGATTCTATTCATGTTACTAATAGTAGGAGGCAGAGTCATGCTAGGTTGGGATGAAGAGTACTTGCATTATTCTGAGAAACTCCTTAAATCTTACACCATATTTGCCTCACTTGCCTCATACTATTCCCAGTCCTTGTATAAGGCATAAGTGGAAAATCACCACGTGGAAATATGAGTTTTATATATTATATACACTGTAGTAAAACATTTGTTTTTGGCTGTGTAGTACCTACTTTCTCTCTTGATTTCATAGCTCTATGCTTTTCCTTTGGAGAACAAGGCTTTTAAACTCTCACTTCATGTGGCTTATATGAAACTTCACTCCTTCTATCTTAAGGGTGACATATATGACCCATACTTAGTCTGTTAAGAGTGCCAAATCCCTCCAACAAAAGGAAAAAGTACTTATTTCAAGTTTATTTCATTTAAAGTAACTAAAAAATTCCATGATACACTAGCTGTTAGGGCTTTTGCTACAGGTTTAAATTACTAGTACTTCTCCATGATGAATTTTCTTTTTTTAAATCTAACTGAAAATGAACTATCATCACAATTATCAGGATAATGGTTAGCAGCTCCAGGCACAGCTCTGTCTAGTTTAAAAAAAAAAAAAAAAATCTGTACAAGAACTGGAAATGCTTCTAATTGGACCTGTTTGGGTCATATGCTCAATTAATGAAATAGAGTGGAATGGTTGTGCATTATCCACAAACAGGTTAATTCCTAGACACCAACATTCTTACACTTTGGTCAAAGTCTCATGGTGCAGTTGTGGTAAGGAAGTGTGGAGGCCTAGGACAGGCAGTCTCAAATGTGCCACTCTGGCATACTGATTATTAAGAATGCTCTTCCCCTTCCCACCGTGTCTCCAGAAAGCAGGAAATAAATCTCCCATGTGAAAGGCACTCTCCCTGAGATATCCTTATCACCAGATAGGGAATTCAGAGACAAGAAAGTTGTATAAACAAGCCTTGTTACTTTTAGTAATTTACAACCACCGCCCAAATTCTGTTTAGAATCCTTTACTATTTAAAGCTTCAAAAGGTTAAGTTTTCTTTATTTTGTCAGTTCCTTGCTGATTAATGTCTCTCTGTGTTGGAGTAGGCAGTTAGGTTCTAACAAAATACCTGGAGGCCAGCAAGGAGGAAGTTATGGCTAGCTCTTGGGAAAATCAGAGGCCTGTGCTGGCACCATTCCATAAGAAACCTGATCAAACCAGACAGGCCCCAGATGATGGATGCCATGACAGGAAACCCCTGACCAGATTAGGAAGAAAAAATACAAAACCCTGCTTCCTGCCCCAAGTAATACATATTCTACCCTCTAGTTAACAACTGTCAATAAAAGATAGAAACCCAACCTTCAGGGCACATAGCTCGTAGCTCGCTCACTCTCTTGAGCTCACTTGCTCTCCTATCTCTAGAGTGTACTTTTCACTTTATTTATTTAACATATAATGTATTATTTGTTTCAGGGACACAGGTCTGTGATTCATCAGTCTTACACAATTCACAGTGCTCACCATAGCACATAACCCTCCCCAATGTCCATCACTTTTCACTTTATATAAACTTCCCCACTTATGTCACTTACCCACTGTTAACAGAGTGTCTCCTTGAATCTTTTCTCAAGACAAGACAGAGAACTTTCGGTGACTCCTTCAGGATGGGCTGGGTTGAAAACCCAGGGCTCAGGGTTTCTGCAGTTCACCTGGCAACATCTGCTTAAAATGTATAAAAGCATAGAACTTGGACATTTCTTTGAGACTCAATGCTACTATTAGGCCTCCATGTACATGTAATTCTAATTTGTTTTTTCCTGCTATTAATCTGTCTCATGTCAATTTAATTCTTAGACCAGTAAGAAAATCTTGAAGGAAATTTTTTCCTCCCCAACAACTGGCTAGTTGGCAGGATAAACTTCAACTGGCTAAATATTGTTCACCCTGGGATTGCTGTACCTGAGAAACTCTGGGACATCTGATAAACAGCTAGCAAAAGTAAGATTTCTTACCATGTCAGCCTCCTGGAATCTGTCTGCAAGATCTGGTGGGACAAGAGTGGTTAGAGTCCTTTTTCTTTCTAAATTTAGCATTAGCAGGAAAAAGTATTTTTGGAAATACTCCATGGGCTCAGCATCTCTGATAAATTCAATAGAGTACTCTTGGTTTTATTAATCCATTTCCTCCCCAGAGATAGATGGTCACTATTTTTGTCTTTTATGTTGTTATAAAAGGGAATTCCTATAGGGAAATACCAGCATAGGCCCCTATAAGCCTGCTGTTCAAACTAACATTATAGACTGTTGGGTTCATAGTTCTTATCAGATGGGCATATGTTTCAACAAACTTTGCTGTGGGTCCCACACGTAAAATCTGGATAAGGTTTTTCCTTTTGTCTTGAGAACTTGATTTTCTCTGGTCTCCACCATGCAGACAATGCACTTACTGGGGTACACCCTGGTAGCCAAGTAAGAGTGGGGTTTTGAGACATAAAGTTGCGAGCAACACTGTCTAGCCATGACAGCCCTCAAAAAGTAAGTCATAAGAGGTCCCAGTCCATAAGGGACTTTTGTGCTCTTAACCTTTGTTGCTTGTTAGTGCTAAAATGTCCCATTCCAGTATACTGCACCTGCCTGGTGTCACAGATTAGTAGGTCTGTTAACTGGAGGCAATTCAGGTTTTTGTGGGTGATCAAAGACACTGTTTTCACTAAAGCATCCTTATTGCCTGTGTAAAAATGGCATTTGCTTTCTCAGACTATTTCTGGGAGTAAACTTGCGGATCATGGGGACTATATCATCTATGCCCTCTCCAAGGATGCCTCTTGCACCCATGGTCTAAGCCTAGAAATTGCCCCTGGGTCTTTCCAAAAAAAAAAAAAAAAAGGCTTCTTGGTTTGAGTTGCTATTAAAATTAGTAAGAGCCTACTCATCAATGGTCAGACATGAAATCTTTTAAATTGGCTACATTTCAAAGGAAAAAAAATCCTTATACAGAGCTCTCAATTGTCTTATTAGTATACTTACTAGGGGTAGGGACTTAGGGACTCCCTTAACAAGGTGAAAGAACAGAAGTTAGACTTAAGACAAAAACTGATGTCCACATCCAAGGTAAATTCCCCTCCTTAAAAACCAGCTCCATCTGCCTGTTTTAACTTACCCTTCCTTATAAGGGTATAGAGCACTCCAGCCTAAACTCCAGAGTCAATGTATATACATTACTCATATAAATGCTAAAACTCATGAAGTGAATTTAACAGAAGCACTGAAGACAAGTGATAGGGCTCACTTTGCTATTTCTTTCTTTCTTTTTTTTTTAATTTTATTATGTCACTTGGCTATTTCTTATAACTCCTACTTTCTAAAGCTCTACAAACAGGCTCTGCCAGCTTTAGGCATTCTTATGCCATGTCCTTTGCAGATATACCCTGGATTCCCACCTCCCCCCACCCCCCCAAACCCAGGAGGGAAAAAATTTCATGTCCCTTGGATAGCAACAAATCTTGTAACTCATAAAGCCCAATTTTACCTCCACTTTCAAAAGAGCCCACCAAATTTAAAGAGAAATTGGAAAGATTCACATCCTCCCCACTAAAAAAGAAAGAGATGACCATAATTTTTCCTGGCCCTCCTACAAATGAAGAGCAGAAGACTGATATTCAGGGGCTAATAGAAGCCAAGATTGAATTGTGAAGAAAGAAGGCTTTAGTTAACATGATTTATACAGACTTTTTTTTTTTTTTTTTTACAAAGATATAAACCTGATTCCCACTTTAGGTGGAAATCTCCCTGATCTAAGGAGTCAAGTTTAGTTAAAAAAGCTGATCAATCTCTTGATATTCAGGCTGTAATTCAGTTTTTTCTGGGAATTAGCAACAACTGTGCCTGGCAAATCTCTACAAAACCAGAAATGCAACTCTAGAAGCAACCCCCGCCATCTCTACCAATCCCAAAACCTCACCTATTCCTCTCAAAATGCTTATAGGTACTATAAAAAATCAGGATACTGAACCAGAATTGTCCTCTACTTAAGAAAAGGAAGGTAAATTCTAAATAGCAATTACCCTATAATTCTTGGGGAAAAAAAAAAAAAACACCTTACATTCTTTGTCTCTTATAGTTATAAATCTTGTATCTCTGGAGTGTACACACAGCCCACAATTGCCTGAGTAAAGAAAAAAAAGAAGGAAGTAGATATTTTTTAAAAATACAAACTGCAAAAGGGTTCTCTTGCCCCTTTCTCCTCAAATATTAATAATGGTAAGTTTTCTGCATCTGTCAGTATGTGTCTATTGTGGATATATGGCATTTTCCAGTTAGAATTGCTCAAATGATTTTGTAGAAGAGCTCTATTTGATTGGCTTAAAGAAAATTAAGCACTTATAAGTTTTGCATTCATAAATATTCTCAAAAATAAAAAAGAAACACAATCCAAATGAATTTCAAGTTCACGTGAACTGGGAAAATATTCAGTATTAAAGCTAACTTAAGGTTGTTAAGAAATTATGAATTACGTCTCATGTCAATTTAATTCTTAGACCAGCTAGAAGAACCTTGAATAATCGAGGCAATTTTTCCTCACTCAGAAGCACTAGAAGTGTGGGTCATTACATTGGCAAGATAATTGAAGTCTTGTCGAAGTTTTGTCTAAGACATCAAAATCTTTATGCCACCTGGAATTGGTGTGAGCTGAGAACCACCACAACCACTATAAGAGCTAATATTTATTGAGAAGTTGACTACACACACACACACCCCAGACTTGTTTTAAGTATTTTATATTCATCAAATCATCTTTACAACAATCCTACCATAAGTATTGATTATCTCCATGGAAATGGATAGAACCTGCCCAAGGTGATAAAGCAATTAAACCTCAGAAACAAGATTTGGTGTCAGAATCTACAACTATAAAACCACTGTAATACACTAGTTTTCAGTAAATTAGGCTGAATTTCCTGTCACTGTAGAAAGAGTTTTATAAACTGATTTTTTTTAAATATTGCTTTTTCCATATCTAACAGAATTGTATGTTCTAAGAGGTAATTTTACTTAGATCTTGGCTCACTATTCCTGTCATAATTCTTAATAATTTCAAAATCCACTTAGATGATCCTTTTCTTACTCAAGTTTCTCAATTTCTTTAATTCATCTCTTTCCATGACCCTGTTTTCACTTAACTACCATGTTCACATTCTAGAACTTATAGACACTAATTACAGTATTCTCTGCCTTTGTCAATTTGTCATGTTATTTTCTTATTTGGACCTCTCAAATTTCTACTTCCTACCTCTAGTAAATAACTCCAACATTTCTTCAGTCATACTGCAATCTATATATAATTGATCATACCATTTTTCCATTGTTTCTCAACCTTCATTTTCTCACTTTGCTCTTTACCCAGATCTCTATGTCTTTTCTTTATAATCATTCCCTTGAGTATATCAACACCTTTTCCTTCCTCCCACTTTGTTGTATTCATCTAGGAAAATTCCAACTTTATTAAATTCAACTCCTGTCTACTCAGTGATGGCACCGAGGCTCAACATCATTGGAGGAAAACACAAAATCATTTGACTAGTCTCAAATTAACAGACTTCAACTGACCACTTTAAGTACTGTCTAGCCATCCTTCTAAGAATCTATTCACTCTGTCACTTTCCTAAGTGTCTATTTTACACCTTCTTTTCTTTCCTCAATCCAATACTCTTTCCCTCTGTGACCTTGCTTCCTATTTCACAGAAAAAATATCATACAACTTTTACATGCTCCTCCTATATATCCAGCAAACTACAAGTATCTAGGCCTACACAATCCATCCTTTCTCCCTGCTATCAATGAGCCATTTACACGCCCATCTTTAAAACTAACTCTTCTATTTGCATACCATATCTGTAGCTCCAACAATATCCCTCTCCTTCGTGCATCATATTTGTTTTTTCCTCTGCTGGGTTAGTCCTACTGGATTAGTCCATACAAACCTGCTATATCTTCAATCTTTACAAAACAAAATCAAAACCCTCTTGATACTATACCCCCCTGCATTAACAGCCCATTTCTCTATCCCCCCGAGAGCAAGACTCTCTAACATGGTTGTCTTCAATTCTCACTATATTAAATTCCTCTCTACCATTCTCTTTAATACGTCCTCTCATTTCTTCATTCATCAGATCAGTTTGTCAAGGAGAGATCTGTCAAGAACAGATCTGATATATTTCACCACCCCTTCCTACCTGAGATATTTTCTTTGTTTGGTTTATATACTGACATCTAAATTCTTTATATACCTGACATCTAAAAATGAGCATGTTCTGGGGTTCACTTCTCCATACTTCTAATTCCTATCTTTAAAATTCCCATTTTCATTATTTCACAATGCTAGGAGACAAAAGCTGTGATTCACAAAAGCATTCCAACAAAGACCAAGTCTCTGGGCATTGATTCTGGTGAAGTTATTATTATATATTCACAGGACAGTACTAATAAGAACAAATTAAATATAGCAAAGTTTTCTTATTAACACATAGCTGAAGCTAATTTCACTAAGATAACACAATACTTTTGTATGGGAAACATTTACACCCTTATGTGATAATCTGATCGATTTGGGGGCACGAAAATAAAAGACTACATTAGGGCAAGAATACAAATTTCCTAAAGTGGGGAAAATCTGCCGCTATTAAAAAAAAACCAAAATAAACAACAACAACAAAAAACAAAAGTCATAGCCAGACAAACAAAACCACTCCTAAAATAATTACAAGAAATAAGAAATAATATTACTATAAAAAAGTATGTTTGGGCGCCTGGGTGGCTCAGTTGGTTAAGCGACTGCCTTCGGCTCAGGTCATGATCCTGGAGTCCCGGGATCGAGTCCCGCATCGGGCTCCCTGTCGGCGGGGAGTCTGCTTCTCCCTCTGACCCTCCTCCCTCTCATGCTCTCTGTCTCTCATTCTCTCTGTCTCAAATAAATAAATAAAATCTTAAAAAAAAAAAAAAAAAGGTATGTTTAACTGCATTGGTATCCAGGTAAAAATGAAAAGAAGGGCAGAGGGCAGTATCTGTAATCATAAAAGAAAATTTCTATTTAGTATTGTAAAATTACCTTCAAAATTTTATGTAATTATCAGATTACACTTTCCAAGTGTATTAAACAAGATAAAAAAATTAAGAACATTATTTTATTGGAAAGAAAATAATTTATTATATATGAGGAAGATGATTAAAATACATGTAATATATCTCCAATAAACTGATTTAAATGCATATAGATTTAATTTTTAAATATACTTTAAAAGCTGTTACGCACAGTTCCATAGTCCAGGTGTCAATTTCTTCTCCTTAAAGTTGGAAAGCAGTTGGAAGACATGGAATCAGAAGGAACCTAAAACATCATAAGAGTTCATTAAAAATAATTATGATTATAAAACAGCTCATTAGCTTTTAGTTATTTTAAAACACATTCATATTTAGAAAATTAGTGAATCATGTCAGTACTACAAATTTTTAATTGTCTAAATAAACAGCTTATATAGAAACTGTGATTTATAACATTAAACATTTTAACTGTCTACAAAAAACAGCAACTTCAATATCTAATTTTTTGTACTCTTGAATGATAATAATTATTAACAGAATTTTGAATTGCTTTCCTAGTACTAGCAAGAGCAGGATTTGCAAAACATGCAGAGGCTCCAATTCTTGATTTTCCTACTTACAGAAGGTTGGATGGCTAGGTTGGTATAAGCACCTAACCATTTTAATCTAACAAATTAGTATTCAAACTGGTCAGTCCTTGAACTACTAAAGATACCTTTTCAAATTAGATTCTTGGTCCCATTCCCAGAAATTCTGATTTATTAGTTTTAGGAGAGAGTCCAGGAATCTTTAAATGTAAAAATCCTTCCTCAGTGGTTCTCAACCTTGGTCACACATTAGGAGGTTTGAAAAATTCCAGTATCTGTGCTGTGCGCCAGTCCAATTAAATCAAAATGGGGAGAAACCCTGACATCAGTACATTTTAGCCTTTTTTTTCCTTCATCAGATTTTTTTAAGTTTCCCAGGTGATTCCAAAATGTGGCCAAGATTAAGAACCACTGTTTTAGGTAATTCTGGTCATCAACCAGTCTGGAAACCACTGTTACTACATATACCTACCAGATTGTTTCTTTTCACTTAAGGTGCTACCCTGAGTCAACATTATGTCTTCTTCCCTCTGTTCCTCTTTTCTCATTCCTTTTGTTTAGAGAAAGAAAGAGGAAAAAAAAAATACTTCTACTTGCTATCTATCTCAAAGGAAGTATCAATAATAAAACCTCAGATATGAAGTCTGCTACTCTTGGAATTTACAAAGAAATTCAGTTATTTTAATTTTCAATATATATACTTTTTTAAAAGAAAAAAAATCCTTTCCCCAAATTTTACAATACGTTATATAGAACACCTAAACCAGATACATCATAAAACAGAAAGCATATGTTATTGAATTAGGTTTAGGAAATACATAAATATAAGAAACAAGACTAAATTCTGTGTTGAAGCAGATGCATACATTCTCCAAGTAAATAAGTTGACCTGATTCACTAACTTTCCCTAGAAAAATTACATAACCTCAGGAACAGCATAGAAAATTCAGCAACAGATCTAAAAAACACGTAAGTGATTTGTCCAATCAACATTGGTAATTTTAGAAATATCTCATTTGAATAAATTAGAAAAAAAACTATTGCTTAATCTGAATCAATGCGTAGGGGAGGGACAAAACATTTCTAGGAAAACAGAAAACACTGCCCCAAAAAGGATACAACAAGAAAGGATACACTTTGTATGACAGTAATACAGCAGTATTTACGCAGGAATGCTTCTAAAGAAGAACAGCAGAATGCAGTTTAATTTTTTTTCTCAGTTCTCACATTAGATTTATAAATAAATGATTTTTTTAAACACACACTGAAAATTGTTAATTTTTAACCGTTCCACTAAGGTATTTGTAAGAATTCTGACTACATCAGTATAGTTACTTCATAAAATTCAAATATTCAAGGCATTTCACAAAAGGAATAAACATTAAAATTTTCCCTTAGTTATATGATTTTTTCAGCTTAACACCAGTAAAGCTGACTGAGTTAACTTCATGTTCTTCCAAATATAAAGGCAGAAAGATTTAAAATAGAACACAAAGAATATATTTCCACTCAGGTTTCTTAAATCAATAGAACACAAACTTTGAAGTTTAAAATGGTTAATTCTATCATTTTTATTCATTAAATTACTTAAGTATGCATTAAAATTACTTGTTTGAAAGGCAAAAGATTTCATTCCACAAAAAAATATGTAAATACTTCTGTGACATGGCAATCAGTAACGCAAATTCTTAGGTCCCATTAAGAGTGACCAACTGGTCTTGGCTTGGTGGACACTTTCCCGGTCTGAGCACAGGAATACTGGCATGGTAGATTATACAAGGCTCCTACTCCAGGCCTACTGAATCAGAAACTCTGGATGAGGGTGAAGGAAGCCTAGCTGTTTTATCAGCCCTTCAGGTGACTATAATACATGTTGAAGTTTAGGAACCACTGCTTTCCTATAGGTTGAAAAGTTTTAAGACAAAGACATATTCCCCTCATAAATTCATTCTCCAAACTTAATTTTACATACACTTGGGCTTTATTCTGTAGTTAAAATTTTGAAATTTATTGGGAATTAACTACACAGACAATGACACACACAGAGTGATAGAGACATGGATGGATAGATGGATCAACTGATCAATAATCCTTTAAAAACCTTAGGAGATACCTGAATTATCACTCTAGAAGGCTTTTATACTTCATTTTATCTCAAGAAAGTCTTGTTCTTTTATTATGTTATATCCACACTTACCTTCATTGATTTTTAACACTTCCTTTTTCCTTCTTTAGAATCTTGTTTTGGTCTAGCAGATCGAGCAAACTGCTAATATTTAAAAATTAAGGTTTCTTTCACAAACAGGACAGTAGTCTTCTCTAAATAATTACTAAGAACTTCCTAATGTAGGGCAGGAGTACAGTTTTTAAAAATGTATCTCTTGTACTTGTCTTCCTACTCTCAGCTATTTGTCAAATATTTTTTTTATTTTTGAGTGCATCCTACCAGCTGCCCATGATTTGCAGAAGTAAAAAATTTACCTTTTCTTTATAATTATTTTTTACATCTGGACCTTCACTCCATCTATCCCACTGATTTCTAGTTTGCAAACTGCATTAACTACTAAAAGCAGAATGTTTAATCAATATTTTGGTTGTTAAAATTTTCAAATAGAAATATGAATTGTAATATCTATAATAAAACATAAAAGAGTAAAACTACAATGAATCATTTTTTTAATGACTCCAAGTGTATTTGTAGATACTGTAGTGTTTTAGGCTTGCCTAAAAATGTATTTCTGACCTGTATAAATGAAATGTTTAGACATGGCTAAATTATAATAACCTCATGCTACTGAGGTTCCTTTATTTTCCAATAAAAATCTAACTACCCATATGACTCAGCTAAGTATGTTTATAACTGAGTAAGCTAGAATACCAGTTGTTGAGATTTCTAAAGGATAACTTAAAAATTAGTTTCAAGGGGTGCCTGGGTGGCTCAGTAAGTTAAGTGTCTGCCTTCGGCTCAGGTCATGATCCCAGAGTCCTGGAATCAAGCCCTGCATCGGGCTCCCTGCTCAGCAGAGAGCCTGCTTCTCCCTCTCACTTTGCCCCAACCCCGGTTCTGTTTGTGCTCTATCTCAAATAAATAAATAAAATCTTAAAAAAAAAAAATTAGTTTCAAGTATACCCTTCTACTGAAAAACACACTGTCTTTGGAATGGATTATTTAAGGATACAACCACCATAGGTTTTCCAAAAAGAACATATCCATTAGCTTCCTTTAAGGCTTTTGCTGCTGCTTTTTCATTTGGAAGTCCAACGAAAGCTTGTCCTTTCATGCGACCTTCTTTCATCAAACGTATATCAAACCTAGGAAGAAAAAGCGGTTTTGATTTGAAGAATATCAAACAATTTTGATCACGGGAATAGAAATGGGTTGAACATTTAAAATGTTTGCCATTTCAGAGTAAAAATGACTATACTGTCTGATTAGAACATTACTCGGACTTTCTAAAATTATGTTTTGTATACTGTTCTAATTGATTCAAAGTAAGTTTGATAATAAATTTATATATATCCTTCTAAAGCTCTGTTAAGTGTACTTATGTAAGTTAAAAATTATAATACTAGGAACTCTAAAAACAAACTTAAATTTTTATTTCCTATCTCTATGTTTAAAAAATTTCATACAGCCAACTCAATACTATCTATTCAAGTGACAAAAAAACAACTATATAACCAAGAATAGAAAGGCTCAGGAACCACAGAAAAGTGACACAGAACTTCAGAGTAGGATATGACCTTATTCATCTAGTCAAAATCATCATTTTATAGGTGACGTCTACAGAGAATGCATGACTTCTTCAAAGTCATAAAGACAGCTAAAATTAGAGTAGAAACACAAACCAGATTTTTTATTCCCAAGTGTAATGTTCTATTATTCCATAACATGTTCATTTTTCAACATTTTTGGGAAAACGATATTCAAAAATCAGAAAAACCAGACCACAACTAAAGTACTTCCTACAACTGCAATAGTCTATACAGAGCATTAAAAAATGCAGTGACTTTTTAAATTCACACAATTACTCCCACGAAAAGCAATTATTAATTTATCATTTTGATGTATATAGCTTTTTCCATATAGAATTATTTTCCCCCTCAAATTTTAATTACAGCAACACTAAAAATAGAGGAATGTATACAAATATTTATGTACATGAAACATTTCATACATATATATTTTTTTCTGTTTCTTATAATCATGATTCAAAAGTAGCAACAAGAAAAAGGACTAGTATTTTGCATGCATAGCAAAAGAAACTTTTGGTATACTGGTAAGAAAAGATATCTGCCACTAATGAGTATAAATAGGCCAGATAAGACATCAAAATATTAAAATAAAACTTAGTTCCAGTTATCCTCCATATTACCTCCACTCAAAGTCTTATCTCTTTACCTTTTCTACTTTTCCCTACTTCTAACTTATGTGGCCGAGGGTCTTACATACTTTGGAGCTAACTAATTATGGCATTTTAAAGAATGAAATTCTAACTCGAAACATTAGCTTTTATATCATTTACAAATCCTATCCCCCTTTTGCTCTCACAAAATTGGGAGCCTTGCTTAATGCAGACTAATTAAAAGAAGGGAAGCTACTGCCAAGGTTAAGAATCTGAAAAATTCTGCCGGACTGCTACATATACTCCTGAATGAGTCATCAATGCAGTTGTTTTCAAAGTGTAGTCTTTGGACCAGTAGCTTTGGCATCATCCATGAGCTTTTTAGAAATACAAATTCATAGGCCCTACCTCAACCTCGATGGACCCAGGAAACGCTTTTACTAAGCTCTTCAGGTGATTCTTATACAGGTTAAAGTTTGAGAATCCCTGCTTTAGAACTGGGGATTAAGGCTGGAATTTATGCTGTTTGTATACTGGAACTCAGTCATAAATATTAGTGTGTGTATTGTTTAGGCCTGCTTACATGCTACAAAGATAGAACTGAGTAGCTCCAACAGACACTGTATGGCCTGTAATAAAATAAAAATATAAAATGTTTCTATCTGCCCATTTATGAAGAATTCTGCCGACTACTGCTTTAGACATCTAAAAATTAGGCAACATAAGAGCATTTCTTCCTATAATTTTTATCTCTATAGGGAAAGTGCTGGGATTAAAAAAAAGGGCTAATTTGTAACAGATAAAAACAAAACATAATTTGAGAATATGACTCCCACTTACATTATCCGTTGTGTTTCTGAAGAAAAGTCAACATATCTCCCAAAAATAAATTTAAGGTCCTAGAATTTTAATAAGAAAAAGACAAGTAAGAAGGTTCAGGGGGAAAAAAAGATAAAACAATAAAGTCAATTTACAAATTTCTATTTACCTTTTCTTGAACATGTTTAGCTAAATTCTTTACATAAATTCTACAGTTCGGTTCACCAGGTTCGTAACTTCTGAAAACTGAAAGTGTTTCCATTTCTTATCAAAAGCAAAACAAAAGGAGGACATACATTAGGATATTTTCATTACTTTTCTCAAAGAAAAACTATAAAAACTTTCAAATACAAGTGTTAAATAGACAGAACAAGCATTATGAAAATGTCAAAACCATAACCATTAATAGCAATGTTCTTAATAAAATACTCATTAAAAATCTGAATTGATAATATGAAAATAAGCTTAAAAATTTCAGGCCATCTAAAATAACTAAAACTTGTCCAATAAAATATCTACTACTGAAGCTCCTTTATGATAAAGCTACCTTATTAAAAAAAGATTGAAGCAAATAAATAGGTTATCAATCACTTTTGTCATTGTCTTGCTTTAAGTCAATTTCCCAAACCACCAGGCACCAACACAGTCAGATGTAAGAACGAATTACTCAAACCTAATCAAGTAATTCATGCAAACTGTGGCTTCTACCACTACTCCTAGTATCAATAATCAGTTCCTGACAACAGATTTCTATGCAAAAATGCTAGTTGGAAGTTTATTTCCCATTATTATGGGAAATATTGTAACATGCTACATGTAATCTAAAACCCCTAAATAATTCCCTAAAATGTACTAAAAGCAGGAAAAATTCTTTAGAAGAAAACTATCATGTTAGGATATAAAATCCTTAAACACAGACATTTAATTACCAAATAACTGAAACTTTTTTTTTTTTTTAAACAACTGCTTTGCATGCATCTCAAACACAGAATTGTAATGATATATCCACTGTATTTGGAATACAAAACTCCAGACCATGGGCCCCTTAATTTTTTTAAAATGTTATATAAAAAGTTTTAGGAATGAAAACAAAAATATTTTTTCCATAGATAGACTGAAAACACTGTATCGAGAGATACTTTCCTCCCTACAAAATATGGGTATTAAAACCAAAAGCAGTGATTAAAAACATTAACTGGGAAGATGTTTTGATATATATCCTTTAATTAAGGTAAAGAACATGAAGAGATTTGTTGTTTCTGACACATCAAAGACATAGAATAGGCACTGGTTTATTTCATGAAATTACCTTCTCTAGAAATTCTGCCTTTTTCCAACTCCCTTCTAGAAATACATTCTGATGGCATTTCATCACAGTCCTCTTTAATCTCTTCTGTGATGTTCAAATTAGGTTTAGGGAAGATTTTTCCAAATCCTACATTGGGTGCATCACCTCCAGGAGCAGGTAAATCTAAAAGTTAACATTAACATCAGCCATTAAAAATTCCTACCCTTCAAAACAGGTTTTGTTTTCCATTTTTAAAGATATCTTTTGGCACTAAAACTCTTAAGTGTTTTTCTCAATTCTTTAGAACAGGGGTAGGCAAACTTTTTCTGTAAAGGTTCAAATAGCAAGTATTTTAGGCGTTGCAGGCCATATGGTTCCTGTCATGGCTATTAAACTCTGCCACTGTAACATGAGAACAGCCAGACAATAGCTAAGCAGCCAAATGGTTGCTTGGTGGGTCTACTTACAGGGTCTGCAAAGTGGAAAGAAAATGAATTCATTTTCAACGTATTTAGTCTGAGGTGCCAGAGGGGCACCTCGAAAATGTAAAATGTATTGGGCAAGATAGGCAGAATGTGTGTTGGGGGGGGTCAATAATAAGTATTCTGTTTAACCTATCCACTTTGAACTATTAATAATTATATGAAATAAATCTGTAGTTCATTAAATAAATTACATAATTATCAAAGGCATTCCGTAATGGAATGTGCTCATTCAAGATTATTCATACAGTGGGTTTGAAGACTTCATAGTGCTACACCAGAATATTATGAAACAGCATTCAATCTTCAATCTTATTAAAGATGATTAAAAGATTAAGATCAGCATATATGCTGAAATCGTAAGACAAATGGAAATTTGAGGATACCAAAAAGCTTCATTAAGCCTTTCCCCACCCTCCCACCAAAAAGAAGTCAATTCTACTCTTAGAACCTATAAGAAGTGAAGAAAAACAAGTATTCACACTCAAGAAATTACTCAATTAGGAAAATTCAAAAACACCACAAATTTTTAATTTCAGATAGCAACATAATGGATTTCATTTACAAAACATGAATTTTAGCTTCAGCAAAAATTAAACTGGCACAGTAAGGATAGGGTTAAATATTCACTAGAAAAATTCTAGTCATACTACCAAAAAACAAGCAAAAAACTAAAAAGCTATGAAAATGATGCAAAGAATATGCTAAACTTAGAATTATAAAAAGTTTCTTTATAATGTTGAAAAACTGTTGTACAAACAGATCTCCTGTGGCCTGAAAGTATCAATAGAGAAAAACTTAAGACTGCTTCTCCTGTTACTTCAACGTTACTAATTAACACTGATGTAGAATGGGAGGACTGTCATCCTCTCATACTGGTCTACACCCTTGAGTAAATTAAGCTTAAAAAAGTAAAAATTTGTGTCTGGGTGACTAACATGAAATAAGAGAGAAAAATATACAGAAAGAAAAATAGAAGTATTGAAACAAAAAAGCTATCTGTGCCCTACCTACTGTTCACTTTTTCAACAAACAATAGCAGCTAATTTTTAGACATTTGCACCATGCCAAGCATTTTATTTTACTTGGATCATCTTGTTTGTTTCTCACAGCCAATATTTATCAACTGCTCTTCTGTGATAGGCACTGTGCTCTGGGGCAGGGGTTCTGCACATGCTGCCTCTCTGGGGGAGACTATGATCCAATGGCTGACCCAAGCCCACCCCTAATGCCAGCAGGGCCAGGACAAGAGTACAAATGGAAGCCTCATACCATACACTGAAATACTGTAAAGTTACAAATCAAGTTTAACTGTTAAATATGTTCTATTCTCCTTAATAATAATAATAAAAGCAACTATCTGAAAAGGCAATGCCTTCTCACTAATCTTGGAAAAGACAGGAATTAAAATCAGTTTTTCCCAGATAATGCAATATATGTTAAGAAAAAAAAAAGAAGAAGAAGAAGAAGAAGAAGAAGAAGGTAGCGGGAAGGGAAGAATGAAGCGGGGGAAATCGGAGGGGTGGACGAACCATGAGAGACGATGGACTCTGAAAAACAAACTGAGGGTTCTAGAGGGGAGGGGGGTGGGAGGATGGGATGGCCTGGTGGTGGGTATTGAGAAGGGCACGTTCTGCATGGAGCACTGGGTGTTATGCACAAACAATGAATCATGGAACACTTCATCTAGAACTAATGATGTAACGTATGGGGATTAACATAAGAATAAAAAAAATGTAAAAAAAAAAAAATCAGTTTTTCCACTCACTACATTTGCAAAACTTACTGGAACTCTGATCGCATATTCACACAAATGCTCAAAGATACATGTGCAAAATGTTATGTTCCAGTAGTTTCTCAGATAGTAAAAAAACAGGAACAACCTCAACTTCTATTAACAGAACATGATTAAAGATTCATACAACTGTACTATGTAGTATTATGCAGCCATAAAAAAAAAAAAAGGTATGTATTTTTATGTTGATACAGTAAGCTACTCCCACTAGACTTTAAACTCCTGAAGATCAGAGACCACATCTAGCTTATCCTTTAGTGCCTAGCATAGAGCCTGCTAGGCTGTATGCTTTCAGTAAGTCAATATTAAGTCAATGGCAAACACTACATAAAACATGATGCCCATTTAAAACAAGAGGAGAAAATGTGTTTACACGTGTATAGGATAAGGTCTGGAAAAATAGCTATATTCCTAATTATTAACAATAGTAGTGAGATAGGGGACAGTGGGGTTTGAGGTGGTAAAATTTTTTAAATTTTTACTTTATATGCTCCTGTTTTGATTACCTTTTCTGTAAGTTTGTATTATTTATGAAATTAAAATTAAGGAACAAAGGAATGCCATTATATCAAATTAATGCCTACAATAAACAGAATATCTGTAATTTTAATAAATTGTCTTTTAAACTTAAGAACAGTATCTTAGTAATTAATCTTCCATGTCTTTTGGATAAAAAAATATTTACATGAAATCTACAATACACGTAACAGTCACACTGCTTGTTTCCTAATCAGTAATTCAAATATACTAATAAAACCACAGAACATCACAACTAACAATGAAAAAATAAGTCAGTAGAACTGTTTTATTGTATTTTTCATGTAAACATCAGCAAAAACAAGACTCAATTTCACCCTAAAGTTAATTACTAGCAAAAGGCAACAGTAATGGTTTCATCATTAAGCATTAATTTTAGTTAATGAAAAAGTTCAAAATGGATAATATTCCATGACATTAAGGAAGGTTTAACTGCATATTTTAAACATTTAATTCTAACACAAAGAGCAGAATGAGAAGAATTTTTACACAGCATATTAAAGAACTAGAATGTGCTTACCATAATTTTGTTCTTCACGATTTTGTTCTTTTTCTAGATCTTTCTTAAATGCAGATGGCATGTCAGTAGATATATGAAATTCAATTTTCTTAATACCTACAGGTTGTGGTTGGTCAAATACATCTGAAGGTAACAGCACTGGATGTAAACTGCTGTTTATAAATAGTCACAGTATTACTTGGCAATTGCAAATAAAATCCTAAGTAAAACATTATTCCCATTTACCTTAAATTTAACACTGACAAAGCACTCACAATACCATAGGCATTGCACAAAATAACTTACATTTAATACTTCAATAAATCCTAACAAATTTGCTAATATGGATACTATTAAATTACTAGTTAAATAAGGAGACTGAGATTAAGGGATATCACTCATTAAATGACAGAGACAGTACTTGGGGACTACTGATTCCAAACTTAAAGATATTTACCAATATGCAAAGACATTCATTCTATTTTTAATATAAGCATTTTTATGTTCTGTATTCTACATACATAAATAAAGCTATGCTATCCAACAGAATTGCCACTAGCCACATGTGTCCTAATGAGCACGTGAAATATTGCTGCCCAAATTAAAATATAAATATATAAAATACACAACACACTATGACAACTTTGTATTAATTATATGCTGAAATAAAATATTTTGGATATAATGGGTTAAATAAAATATATTATCAAAATTAATTTCATCAGCTTTTTAATCCTTTCATGTGGCTACTGGAAAACTGAATTTGGTTCACGTTATTTATCTTTAATTGTTCAGTGCTGCGATAGAGATTAAAAGCATGCGATGTGGTATCAAGACATACGTAGGTGAGAACCATACATCAGTGAGAAAGATACATCATATTTATACTTAATGTGAAATTAAAAAAAAAAACAGATTAGGACTTATTCCTTCAAAAAGGAAAAAAGATTTCTAACAAACTCCTTTCTCAATTTTTGAAGTTACTTACAAGTTCAAGGGAAATTTACATTGTAGAATAGCTAAATGAAATTAAAATTGCAATTAATGTTAATTTTATGTGATTAATATATTAAAATATATAGAATCCCACGGCAAACAGGCAGGTAAAATGTCTACCGTAATTGTTTATAAATGACATGGTTTAAGCAAGTAGACAAAGTACACAGAAAACCCTTATTTCATAATCCAAAATAAAATTACCTATGTGGAGCAGATGAAGGTGTTTTCAATATATCCTTTATTTTTTGCTTTTTTCTCACATGGTGCTGCTTTGTTGTTTTTGGCCTTTTGGGCTGAAGATTTGCTAGTTCCATTAGTTTGGTCATTCTACATTACGAAAAGAGGAAGTAAAGAATTCTTCATGTACAAGCATGTAATATAAACTATAAATTATACATGTTATATTATAAATTATGATCTATATAGAAGTATAGTTTCTAAGCCATCAATTAAGATAATTTAAAATAAGCTCAAGTTCCTAAATTTCCTTGGCCAACTTTCATCTTACTTTAAAGGAACTGAGAATTTGAGAGAGAGAGAGAGAGAGAGTGTGTGTGTGTGTGTGTTTGTGTATGCACACGCACAAGCAGGAGGAGGGGCAGAGGGACAGGGAGAGAGAGAATCTTAAGCAGCCTCCCTGCTGAGCATGGAGCACAATTCAGGGCTATCTCTCAACCCTGAGATCATGCATGGCATGAGCAGAAATCAAGAGTCGGATGCTCAACTGACTGAGCCATCCAGGTGCCCCTCAATTTACCTTTTAAAGATACGTTTTATTATGAAAATTATTAGTTGTCCAAATAAAATGGCTGCACTTGATGCCAGAAAGTTGAACAGGATACAGTAATACAACCTATGTAACTTTATTCCTTTTTTTGACTAATATTCAAAAAGACTTTATAAATACAGTATAATTATTTTAATTCTTATTCTAATTAAAGAGTCTAAACTGAAGTTATTTTTATTTTAAAGCATTTTCAAAATCATTGCACATGAATCATTTTATCAACAAGATAACTTACTTGAAAACAAAGTTTTCAATACTATCTTTGAAGTGGCTTTTTATAAGAAACTATCAAGCTGTGATAATTGATACATTGTACCTAGTTTATCTTCATTATGAGTGTAATATTTCAAATAGATCCTGTCTGGGCATTTTTGTATCTTCCACAGAATCAGACACAGTGTTTCCAGAGCAGAAGCTCACAATCACTAGTCACAGCTCTATTTCTACAGTTACATTTGTGAAATTTGAAAGCAAAATAAACATGCACACAAATTGCAAGAAAGGAGAATGTGGTTAAAATAAGCTTTAAACCAAGTAAAGAAAAATGTAATAAACACATGCTATACATTTGTAAAGCCTCTTAACAATCAAGGTTTGCCCAAAATTTTATGAATAAATCCAGTTATATAAAACATGTTTCTATTCACAAATTGCTCACCCAAAATAGACTAAGCCTCTCAACATTGCCAGGCATAAATTAGGTAATCAATAATACTTGCTAAATAAATAGTATGGTTTTGTTTTTGTTTACATTTCCCAAAGATAGAAAAGCATGAAACATTGTTTTTGCAAAGACTTTATTCTCATTACTCAAGATGAATTACTTGCAGAATTCCTCACTACATCCCTAAATAGAAACCAGAATAAAAAAAAAAACAAAAGGGCGTCTGGGTGGCTCAGTTGGTTAAGCGACTGCCTTCGGCTCAGGTCATGATCCTGGAGTCCCGGGATCGAGTCCCGCATCGGGCTCCCTGCTCGGCAGGGAGTCTGCTTCTCCCTCTGACCCTCCTCCCTCTCATGCTCTCTGTCTCAAATAAATAAATAAAATCTTTAAAAAAAAAAAAAAAAAAAAAGGTTTTGGCCAGCCTGCATAAAGCATTCCTGAAATTACTACCACTATTTTATAAAGAAAGTAAAATGTACATAGGTTATGTAATGAACCCAACGCAACACTTTATACCGTTCTTTATTTGGCAACAAGTTAATCTATCAAGAACTGCCAGCCTTCCTAAATGTCTCTATTCAAGACACCCCATTCACCCCATTTTTGTAGTTTTGGCTCCACCTACATTTTTAACTCTTTCTCTAGAAAGAATGCATATTGAGAGAGTACTTAAGTTAACATTGACTCAATAATAGTCATATTGTTGTTGATTATTTGTAAATATTGCCTGGAGTCTCTACTTGGTTTTTGTTTTTTGTTTTTTTTTTTTTTTTAAGGTTTTTATTTATTTTTTTGACAGTGAGACAAAGCAAGAGAGGGAACATAAGCAGGGAGAGTGGGAGAGGAAAAAGCAGGCTTCCCACTGAGCAGGGAGCTAGATACAGGGCTCGATCCCAGGACTCTGGGATCATAACCTGAGCCGAAGGCAGATGCTTAACAACGGAGCCACCAGGTGCCCCTCTACTTGGATTTTGACTCATGTCAACCCCTCCTGTATCTGACTTCTGTACACAGTTACCTAAGATTCTCATCATTTGGGGCACCTGGCTGGCTCAGTTGGAGCATGTGACTCTTGACCTTGGGGTTGTGAGTTCGAGCCCCACACTGGGTCTAGCAATTACTTAAAATAAAAAAACTTAAAAAATAAATAAATAAAATAAAAAATTCCCATCATATGCCCATAGTGGTCTTCCAGGCTAGAGGTTGGCAAATTACTGCCCTGGGACCAAATTCAGCCAGCTGCCTCTTCCTGTAATCAGAAAGTTTTGCTGAAATACAGCCACATCCACTCCTTTAGGTATTGTCTGTGACTGCTTTCCTACTACAACAGAACTCTTAGCCCTATACAGAAAATGTTTAGCAATTCCTGTTCTAGGCTATGCTGTGGATTATACACCTGAACATTAACCATTTACTGCTTTTCACCAGAATCTTTAAATAAAAGGTATGTAGGTTGTCAAGAACAACCAATTAAAAAAAAAAAAAATTCATCTGCATTAGTTACTACAAATTGTTCTGTATAAAATCCCACAGAAATGCTCTAGAAATTTATTCTGAGAATAAAATTCAGGGGAATACGCTGAAAAAAATACAAAGACAATCCATTCTTATTCTTGTTATTCAAGATAGTTAAAGTTTTATGAAGTCTCCACAAAGAATTAGTGAATAATGAATCAATGCCCCTCCGGGGAAGTCAGGATTGGGTTCCTGCAAGCCTATACTCTTAGCATTTCACCAACTGATCAATACACACCTTGTTTCATGTGTGTTTTTGTTTAAGGACACCTTATTTTATATATTGTTGATTCACTAACATTGAATTTACAGTCAACAGCACTATAATTCAACCCTGAACAAGGCTTATCTAACAGGTTTTCTCCATTAGGAACATCACAGCCTTCTTGATTTTGGAAACATTAGACAGCACCTCAACACTATGCTTGGGGACCAGTTTAAACAGCAAAATCACCAACAAACATCATAAAAAATGTGAAAGGCTTGGTATTAAATAGACCACAAAAAGGATACTTGTTTACAGTATTGGAGATGAAGTAAGAAGACAGCATGTCACCCTGTTCTACCTCATCTAGGAATGTGCACGTCAAGCAACTCAAATTTTTCACCATTCTGTGCATGCCCACATTGGCAAAAGACCATACAAGCACTATAAGTATTGATTTGGGGATTACAAATAAATTTTAGCATGTGGGGATATTCTCAAATACATAATCCACAAATAACAAGGATCAACTGCACTTCATAATACTATAATCATTGATCTAAAGAATTACTCATAATCCAGAAACTTTTCCTTAGGTCTCAGATCTTAATCTATACCTATTATATATGCTTGAGGGATTGGGGAGTTGGGGACAAATTTTAATGACCCCAAATTATGAAGAATTATAGGTAAAATTTAAGAAGAGCAAAAGAATCTGTCTCATATTCTGTTCTTAAAATCTAAACAAATATTATTTGATATTACAAACCTTTGTCGGTCTTCATCATCACTGCTTTCATATTCTGATTCTATACTTGATAATTCCTCATCCTCATCTGGCAAAGGAGGTTCCTCTGGTGGCTGAGGAGATGCAGGTGGAAGAGGTGCATGTAATGGCATATAATCTTCATACTAATTAAGAGAAAAACGGTAATCATATGGTAATCTATGATATTTATAGAACAGAAAAAACATTTCCATTCAGGTACATTATTCTCATCTCTCTCCGTCATGATATTCTTTTACACGTTCAACACAAATTGAGGGAACACCTGCTACAGAAGACTGCTAGTTGATCACAAAACTTGTTTCTTCTTCCTTGGCACCTAGCTGGAGTAAATTTCCAAACCTCCTTTACAGTTGGATTTAATCATGTAACTGAGTTTTAGCCAACAGAATGCTAGCATAAAAAAAATCCACCCATAATCATCTCTTCCTTCTTGATCTGCAGGATGTATGGTAATGCCCTCATTGATCTGGGAATGCACATAGTGAAGACAAGTGAAATTTCTGAATGACCAGAATAGAACATGATTCTGCCCTACTTTTGGAATACACTTGACCATGTACAAGATATAACTTATGCTGGTTAAGTGACTAAGATTTGAGTTTTATGTTAATAGCAGTTAGCTTATCTTCAAAGATATTCCTGTAATGTGCCAGACATTGAAGTGCTGGGATTACAAAGGAAAATTATGAAGCTAATAGTATATACATTAGAAAAGCAGCCAATATGCAATAGACAACAAAAAAGCAAATTTTCTATTTAAATGTTAGGACTCAAAATAATTTCTCATTGCTATTATCTAAATAAGTACTAAGTACTGTAACAAAATAGTAACTAGAATGATTCAATAGCAGACATAGACTAAGTTACAGATAGATTTGCACAGTAAATTTGAATAAAAATTATTAGCAACCTTTCTTCTCTTCTGCAAATGAAGCTCTATATGCAATAACACCAGAACAATGGAAATTTTACATAATTTTGTTAAGTGCAATTATTTTATAAAATGGCAGAACATTCTGGGTCAAAGGATTGAACAACACTGGCAGAAATGAGGGCCTCTATTACCAAAAGCATCTCTTTCACATTCTGACTTTCTCCTACTCATAGTTCTCCACTTAACTCTTACTAGCATATTAACTTTATATTTGTCCCTTAATTTCAATGCACATTAGAAGTTAGTGGCGCAATATTTGTGAAGGTTAGCCTCAATAATCCCACCTCAGGAAGAGAAGTTGTAATCTTCAAAATTCTTTTTTAAAAAAAAAAAAAAAAAAGATTTATTTATTGAGACGGTCTGGGTGGCTCAGTTGGTTAAGCATTTGCCTTCAGCTCAGGTCATGATCCCAGGGTCCTGGGATTGAGTCACGCATTGGGCTCCTTGCTCAGCGGGAAGCCTACTTCTTCTTCTGCCTGCCGCTCCCCCTGCTTGTGCTCTCCCTATCTATCTCTCTGACATATAAATAAATAAGAGATTTATTTATTTATTTATTTATTTAAGGGGACAGAGGGAGAGGGAGTCTTAAACAGACTGCACTGAGCACAGAGCCCAATGAATGGCTCGATCCCATGACCCTGAGATCACGACCCCAGCTGAAACCAAGAGTCAGATATTCAACCAACTGCACCACCCAGGTGCCCCATGAATCTTTAAAATTCTAAGATATTTCTTACCATGGGAGGTCGTGCAGTAATTGGTCCAAAAGGTGTGGGCAAATTCATTTTATTCATAAGATGAAGCACCTTAAAGGAGCAAAACATTGAAAATCACATAGTAAAATGATAATTCAACTCATATCTTGTATTTTATGTACTTTAAAACTTTGCAGTAACATTCCTGATTTAGTGCAAAGGCTGGCCACTTCTTGCTTTATCCCAGAATAGGGCTATTACCAGCCACTGATATATCTCAGATTACCCTTCCTAATATGTATGTCAATTCTACAAATACTCATTATTCTCATTATTAAAAATACCATGTTCTTGCAGTAAGTGCTACCAAAATGTTATATATTTCCCCAATTACTGCGGAATTATGAAACAAAAAGTACATTAAGAAAATATCTATAATTTGTACTTAAAAGTATCGTACTACTGTCAATACTTTCAAGCATTTGCTGAGGGATCCACTATGTTTTTTCCTTTAAGAAACAATCTCCATTAAAGGTATATGCTCAAGTAACAAAAATTACCAGAAGTTATATTTCCCAAATTATCTTATGCTTATTAGCATTAATATTAAATACATTAATAAGTTTAAGCCATAGTCTATAAAAACCTTCACTTGAATGTAGTAGTATTTCATTACATTTTGCAATGGACTTAACCGCCACCCACATACATATACTAAATCCTAACCCTCAATGTGATGGTTTCAGGAGGTAAGGTCTTTGGGAAGTAATTAGGTCATAAGGGTAGATGTCCATGAATGAGATTAGTGTTCCTTATAAAAAGGACCCCCAGAGAGCTCTCTCTCCTTTTTTCGCTAGGTGAAGATACAAAGAGAAAATAGCCATTTGCAACCCAGGAGAGGGCCCTTACCAGAACTTAACCCTGCTGGCACCCTAATCTCGGAGTTCCAATCTCCAGCACTGTGAGAAATAATTTTCTGTTGTTTATAAGCCACCCAGTCTATGGTACTTAGTTACAGCAGCCCAAACTGAGAAGACACCTTTAAATAACTGTAATATCACTGCCTGTTAGAATTAGTCTGATTAATGCTATTACGAAAAGTATAAAAAGTAGCATGGAAAATAACTTATCAAGTTATTCAAGCATATATTTTGGGAAAGTTAAGTATCATTCTACTTACCTGTACATAGAACTTAGGAACACTTGCCAAAGCATTTACTATGTTTGCTAGGATTGTACTTGAAGGTGGTGGGTACATATACTTGAGGCATGAATTCAGAGGAAATGTCAGCCTAAAAAATATATTTAAAATGCTTATCATCTTTTAGTAAGTTTCGTATCAATAATGCATTTTTAGGTAACCTGATGAAGTACATAATTGCTCAAATAATTCAGTACTTTCAGATTCACCCTGTTCCTTATAATCCCAAATAAGTACATTTAAGAAGAAATTTGCTTTGGGGTGCCTGGGTGGCTCAGCTGGTTAAGTGTCTGCTTTTGGCTCAGGTCATGATCTCAGGGTCGTTCTGAATGACTTTTGGGCCAGTGGGCTCCCTGCTTAGCGGCATCCCCTCCGCACCGCCCCTCCTCCCTGCTCATGCTCATGCGTATGCTCTCTCTCAAATAAATAAAATCTTTAAAAAAGGAAAAAAAGGAAATCTGTTTTTTGATTGCACTAAAGAAAAATAAGGTATTTCTTACCAGAGCTTATTTTATAGCTCTTAACATTTTAATGGACCCAAATTCAGTGACAAACTCTAATAGCTCAACATGTTTAACCAACATATTGACTTGACACAATGCTTTAAAATCTCTTATTTGTAACACACACACACACACACACACACACACACACACACTCAGAACAACAAAACCAAAAAACAACAAAACACAAACAAAAAACACTAACCCATGGTTTGGTGCAATTCCATTTTCTATGGTTAAACAACCAAGTTCTTTCTTTTCTTTATCATCTTCCACAGGGTCATCAGATCTACAAAATACAGAATCAAAGTTGATTTTATCTTTAGAAATAGAGTAAAAAATTGAGGGTTTGTTAAAACTCAGACTGCCGGGCCTTATATTCCCCTTTCCAACCCCCAAATTTCAAATTCAGTAGGATTAGGGTAAGGCCCAAGAATCTGTATTCCAATCAAGATCCTAGATGATGCCACTGGCCCAAGGACTACTCTGAGAACCACTAGTGCAAGGCAAATTTGTAAAGGTTTTATAACTACAAAGAGTTACTGCTGGGAACCAAATACCAGTCTTTTAATTTCAAAGGCCATGCCTGTCCACGGCACCCTGCTATCTGTAATACAACAAGGATTTTTATACTGGTTATGTTCCTCCACTTAAAGCTGATGCTTTTCACCCCACCCTCTTCCCACTTCACACTGATTAGTTCTCAATATTAAATCAACACTCAGATTCCTAATGCACAATAAGAACAAAAATAAATGTACTGGATTCAAGAGACATGTATCATTTATTATGTCAAATTATTTACTTGCTAGTCTGAAAACAACCCAACAGCAATACAATTGATTAAAAAACACTTTAAAATGTTAGGAAAACCTAACGATCTACATACCTTTTCTTTTTTTCAGGGTCTGAAGGGGGACACGGGGAATGAACTCGATCTTGCTCTTTTGCAAATTCAACAACTAAAGTATGACCTAAAAGTTTCAGCTGATGTAGTCTTGTCAATGCCTTCAGTTGGAAAAACAAGAGTAGAATATTTGATAATTGCATCAAAAGTTGTTTATTAGAGAACATCTCCAAATAGTTTATACATGATCTTTGTGAATGCTGCTAATATTTCCCTGGCTATTTCTTACCCATTTCCAATCTCAGGGTGCTTAGTCTTTGTCATTTATTAAGAGACTGCTTCCTATCACTTAGTAAAACCAAAATCTCGTTAAATCCAAATCTCCTTATACCTAGGCAGCTGAAAATGGTTAGAAAACAAACATAATCAGCCTTGACTCACTTTAAACTCATGACCACAACCGCAAATCTCGGGGTGAAACTTGATGCCATACTTATCACATTTTTAGTTCATTTTTTCTACTAATCTCTAAGACACTATTTTGTACTTTCTCCTTGCTCCTCAACCTCACAACATTCCTTTCCCATTCTTTTAGGCTAGGACTTTGCTTCCTACTTTGGGAAAACCGAAACAACCAGATGAGAACTTCAAATTCCCACCATAACTCCTATCTACCAGCTAATGAATCAATGCTATAAGGTATTAATTACCCATGTTTTTATTTAAATCCAGTTACTTGACTTGTATACTAAATCCCACTCTCTCATCTACTCAACAGTCTCTCTTCTACTCTGTATGGGGAGTGTCCTTAACTACATTGCTAATTTTCTGTCCTGTACTGAATCATCCATATTAGCACACAAATATACTTCTACTTCTCCCATCCTAATTTGTTCTTAATTCATCTATTAATCCCACTTTACTCCCCTCCCCCCCCTTTAATTACAGCTGCAGTAAAACTCCTTAAGAATTATTTATCTAAGCCAGGGTGCCTGGGTGGCTAAGTCTGTTAAGCAGCTGCCTTTGGCTCAGGTCATGATCCCAGGGTCCTGGGATGGAGCCACGCCCTGGGCTCCCTGCTAGATGGGAGCCTGTTTCTCCCTCGCCACTGCTTGTGCTCTCCTGCATGCGCGCGCACTCTCTCTCTCTCTCAAATAAATAAAATATAAAAAAAAAAAAAATTATCTAAGCCCTTTACCTACAACTCCTCTCCTCCCATCCAGTCTCCAACTCAAAGACAACAAATTCTGTACTGCCAAGCCAATGGTCTACTTTAAGTCTTCATTTTATTGCATTTAACACAGCTGATCACTCCCTCCTTGATACATGTTCTTCACTTGATGTTGAAACATCATACTTGAAAAAAAAAAAAAAAAATCCTACTCTCCTGTAGTTTTCTTCCTAGCTCACTGGTTTCTACTCCTTAATCTCTTGGCTTGTGCCTTTTCAACTCAAAATGTTGGCATACTCCAGAGTTTTATTATTGGTCCTCTTTCTAGCTACTATCTTAGTGATCTAATCACCATCCTAAATTTAAATTCCATCGCTATGCTAATAATTCCCCAATTTATAACCTCAGCCCAAGCCTGTTCCGAAGTCCAAGAAAACATATCCAAACTACCAGACAACTCTCCTTAAGTGTCTAACAAATATCTCAAAATTGACACTTCAGAAATTGAACCACTGATATTCTATCCTCATCCCCCCAAATGTTTTCTATGTGGAGCCTTTCACATTTCAGTTGATGATAACCCCATTTTTCCACTTACTCATATCAAAAATATTGGAATCATCTGTAAGACTTCTTACCCACGTTACATATCCAAGCCATCAAGAAATTTTGTTTGCTTCTACGTTCAAAATATATCCAGAATCTAACCACTTCTTACCGCCTTGGTCCGAACAGCTATCATCTTTGAGCTAAATTACCACCATAACCTGTTTACAGATTTCCCTGTTTTACTCTTCCTGCCTCCCATTTTAAAGATGTAAGTTAGATTATGTTACTTTACTGCTTTGCTCAAAATACTCCAACAGCTCCCCATTTTACTCAGAGTAAAATCCAGGATCTTTAGAGTATCTACATGATATGGCATCTAGTTCTTCTCTAACCTTAAATTCTAATTACATCCCCCTCATTCTGTCTGCTTCAGCCATTCTAGTTTACTTGAACATGACAGGCATTCTCCTACACCAGTGCCTTTTCCAGCCATTACTCTGACTGGAATGTACCTTCCCCAGATATTCCCTTAGCTAATTCACCTCCTTCAAATTATTACTCAAATATGACCCTAATCATCTTAACTGCAACCATCCCCATCTCGCACTCTTGATCGTATTGCTTTTTTTCCTTTTTATTCCATAGCATTTATCATTTTCTAAAATATTAATTAAGTTTATTATTTACAATCTGCCTCCCCTTTTGAGAATATGAGCCCCAATGAGGACATTAAGTCTTTATTTCCTTATTTTTTTTATTCTTATTTTTTTAAAGATTTTATTTATTTGAGAGAGAGAATGAGATAGAGAGAGCACATGAGAGGGGGGAGGGTCAGAGGGAGAAGCAGACTCCCTGCTGAGCAGGGAGCCCGATGCGGGACTCGATCCCGGGACTCCAGGATCATGACCTGAGCCGAAGGCAGTCGCTTAACCAACTGAGCCACCCAGGCGCCCCTCCTTATTTTTTTTTTAAAGATTTTTTATTTACTTGACAGAGACAGACACAGCAAGAGAGGAAACACAAGCAGGCGGAGTGGGAGAGGGAGAAGCAAGTTTCCTGCTGAGCAGGGAGCCCGATGTGGGACTCGATCCCAGGACCTGAGCCGAAGGCAGACACTTAATGACTGAGCCACCCAGTCGCCCTATTTCCTTTTTTTTTTTTTTGTAAATATTTTATTCACTGATTTATCCCAAGACTAAAGCAGCATCTACCACATTGTAAGCATGAAATATTTTTGAACAAAGAGACCTGTAAGCCTTAATTAGGACTACAATTTTATTTTACCATCTTTATGCATCCTTACTTGACTCTTTCATTTTCAAATGTTTTCAATAATTTTCAAGTCCCTAAATCAATTCTAAACCTCTTCATTATCAGTGAACCTTTGACTGTCTGAAATGCAGGGCATCTAAGCTCAATTGCTTCAACTTTCTTCTTGGCAAAATGGGTATCACACCTATTCTCCTCAAGGATATACAGTTGTTCACTTTTAATGTTAACTAATTTCCCCATCTCACTCAGCTACTTACTCTATTCTTAAACATTTCTCTACCCTTGTTTTTTAAAAATCTATCAGTCACGTACACTGTAGCCTAAAAGCCATACCGATGCTATTATCTTCTCATTCCTTCTCTACTACAAATGTTTCCCAAAGACATTGACTGGCTCCACATCCTCATCTCTAAGTTGATCTTGACCATAAAACAATGCGGGTTTCATTACCGTGTTTTATTTATAATACCTTACGCCATATTTACAAGAAGCTTTTCTGAGAAAAAAAATCCTATACATTAAAAAATACATATAATGTGAAGTCTTCTATAATCCAACCTTGACAGAAAGACATTTATTAACAATTTAGTGTACAGCTTTGCCACATTTTTTTCCCTATGCATGAACATATGTACTATTGGATTTCCAAAAATCCAACGTTACATCTCATACCTAATGTCTGCCAACTTTATTCATGTACTCTATCTAGGCCACATTCCTTACTAATATATATTCATTTTACCTTATTCTTTGACAGTAGTCCAGCCTACCAATATACTATAAGGTGTCCTTTCCTCCTATTGATGAGAATTTGGGTGATTTCTATTGTTTCATAATAAAAAAACCCTTTACTGATTAAGACTATTCATTCCTCATTTTGTGTCATCACAGGATCTCATCTTCTTAAAACTCTCTTCTCTTTGCAACAAAGAAAGATAATTTCTTTTCTAGTTCTACTTCCTTTTTAACTTCTCCCTCCCATTCTCCTTTCCTGGCTTGTACTTTCCTCTGGGCAACCATATCCATTCACCTGATTCAAGAAACTCCATTTTTGACCCTGTCTTAGCTCTAGAGCCATATTTTTAACTATATTAAAAATATTTCCGGGGCACCTGGGTGGCTCAGTTGGTTAAGCGCCTGACTTCGGCTCAGGTCATGATCTCAGGGTACTGGGATCAAGTCCCGGATAGGGCTCCCCGCCCAGCAGGGAATCTGCTTCTCCCTCCTCCTGCCCCTCCCCCTGCTTGTGCTCTGTCTCTCTCTCAAATAAATTAAAAATCTTAAAAAAATTTCCATAGAAGTAGCTCAACAACTCTTCAAGTTAATAGGTAACAGTGGGAATTCATTACCTACCTTTGCAAACATCCTCTGAATCCTGCCCTTAATGTCATCTAATGTAATAACCCAATACCTCAGTCCAAAAATCTCCAAATATTCCCTTTCTTAACCTCTACATCTATAGGGATCACAAGATCTACAAACTCAATCTTTATTGAGTATATACCTACTTTTTCCTTTGTTTTTTTTCTAGACTTATTTGGATCCTTTATCTTGCGTTGGCCATTATAACATTTCTCTTGTCTTGACTTTCCACTTGGTCTTCTTATCACTAATCTTTTCCGCATCTAATCCATTACGTGAACACTACCAGATCTTTCACAGACCTGACCATATTATTGTGCAGCTCAAAAGTAATCAAGCCAGAAGTAGTATCTACTGAACAAAATTCAATCCCTCCCTCCCACCCAAATTTAGACTCAACCTATTTTCCAAGTCCTATTTCCATCTTAACCTTTAGTTTTTGCTCTAGCTACAACTTTCTATGGCCCATAGCTTCACTTAGTGTTCTCCCAACCTGAAATGCCCATGCCCCTTTGTTTACTTCTCAAAACCCAACTAATTATTAAGGGTGTACCTCAGGGGCGCCTGGGTGGCTCAGTTGGTTAAGCGACTGCCTTCGGCTCAGGTCATGATCCTGGAGTCCCGGGATTGAGTCCCGCATCGGGCTCCCTGCTCAGCAGGGGGTCTGCTTCTCCCTCTGACCCCCCTCCCTCTCATGCTCTCTGTCTCTCATTGTCTCTCTCGCAGATAAATAAAATCTTAAAAAAAAATAAAATTAAATTAAAAAAAAAATTTTTAAAAAAGGGTCTACCTCAAAGGTCACCTCCTTCGTGAATGCATCTCTAGGATTTGTTTTTTAATATATGTATTTTCCCTCTAATACTTAAAATATCTTAATTTGCCGTAGTGAGCGTTATCAGTCTTTGCATTCTTTACAACTTATTTTTAATCACATACAAATTACAATTTTAATTTGCTTTCCAGTTAACCTATTCTTTTTTTTTTTTTTTAAAGATTTTTTATTTTTTATTAGAGAGAGAGAGTACAAGTGGGGGAGCGGCACACAGAGGTAGAGGGAGGAGCAGGCCCCCAGCTCAGCAGGGAGCCCAATGTGGGGCTCGATCCCAGGACCCCAGGATCATGACCTGAGCCAAAGGCAGACGCTTAACCATCTGAGCCACCCAGGCTCCCCTCCAGTTAATCTATTCTTATGCCCAAATACCTAAACTTTGGGGAAGATTTGCCAACTGATAAACCAAATGCAGTCTGTGGGGTAAACTCTTGAAACACAGGTGCTTTTGTTTTTGAAAACGGTAGTTCAACATTATGTTCCACTTTTGAACAAAGATTAGTTAATAGGAAATTGCTGATAACTTTCATAGTTAAAAAAAGTCATACCTTTATAGCTGCTTTTTCATTAGGGAAAGTAGCAAAAGCTGTATGTTTCTGAAAAAGAATTAAGTTACAATTATTTCTAATACAATTTCAGTTTTTCATAAGAAATCTGACTTTACCAGCTGACAGTTATTTCACATATTAATAAAGTCATGGAAAAGGATGGAAAATCGAGATCACTGTAACTGTTTATTAATTTCAGCACTGTAGTTCTGAATCTTTTTTGGATCAGAGCTCCTTGAGATGACAGCTATGTAGCCTTTTGTATAAAGGTGTACATACATATACACCATGTTTTACATACACTTTCAAATAGTTCAACAGATCAGAAGTTTAAAACCCCTACTCTACTAAAGGACAACCCTTAAAGTATCTTCAGTTTATAATATATCTAAAAATCTTAAACTTCCCTGTATACAGCCAAATACAAAGTTTAAAAATGTTTACCAACAAAAAATCACTTCTCAAGTGCATGGTTCCTTTGTGCTTTATCCTTGTAATAAGGGTTCAGTGGGAGAAGTCTATTTTAAAATATAAACTGTAAGTTTAAAAACCATCAGAAAAAAATAAACAGTAAAGGAATCATTACCACGGATAATGTTATCAGTTCTTAACAGTGCTTATTAAAGCTTTTACAAGTTGCTTGAGTATTTATGTAACACATTCTAACTTTGTCTAATCTGATGATCCAAGATGACCTAATTAAGAGTACTTAAACTAACCACACAGAGTATTTGTATTTGCTGGTATAGGTGACACTTTGATCAAAATCGGTCAGTCTTCTCAGTACTTCTCAACCCTGGTTGCATATTAGAATCACGTGAGGAGACTAAAACCACTGATATATGGCCGAATCACAGACCATCTTGCAGAAACTTAACATCACCATTACTATTTTAACAGAGAGAAACCCATCTAAAACAAAAGCAAATGAAATAATTGGGTAAATTATTGTGTAGAAACGTTTTTCTCCTGTGTAGAAACCTTTAATAGTCTTAAAAATATTATTCCAACTGATTCCATCAGAAAAATTTTTATTAAGAGTTTTTTCCCTAAAAAATCGGGTAGAAATTCTGTGACTGGTTTACTGAAGTTACTACTGTACTTTCTCCTCTGTTTTAATGAATGTCTTAACAGTGGCTTATAAATAACCCAACATTTTTAAAAAGTCCTTTGTACTTCATACCTGCGAGTACTCTAAGTCTAAAAGAAATGCTCTCAAATTCCGAGGAGTTTTGAGATTCTCAAGCTAGGTCAGAAAAACGGATGTAAGCTATTTTCCATTCTTCTGCCTTGACTTTCTCACTGCTCTTTTCGACAGCGCTGTGACATTTAAGAAGCTCAAGACATTTAAAACTTCACTTGGTACGCAAAACCTTTTGACCTAAGAGGGAGAACACAGGGAAGACCCCACTACACAAGCGCATTTTCCCACCCTCTTCTACTTCCTTCTGTCAAAGCTTCCCCCACCCTGAGTCGACCCAAGGGCCTTCCCTGGCGGCTTCGGACGGGCGCGCCCTTACCAGTCGTCCCTTATCTGACAGGACGCGCACCGACTGCGCCCCGAAATATTTCAGCAAGTCCTCTTTCTCTTCGGCGGTCAGCTCGGCTGGCAGGTGCCTCACTAGAAGGGTTCGGTCGCCCCGCGGCGGGGAGAGCGAGGCAGAGCTCTGGCATCCTCTTGACATCGGCGGTAGTGGCTGCTCAGGGGCCGCCATTTCCCTCGGAGAAACCGCAACGGGGAAGGCGAAAAACGAGCACGCAGGGAAAACGCGCTAATCAACAGAAGCTGAAGCTAAACGAGTATTTTTCCGCCTCGCGCTAAGGATTCTGGAAACAAGGAAGGACCGCGATAGACGGTCACCTTCTCGCGAGATTTGCGCCTGGGACGGCGGAGTCTTATTCAGAGACCGGCTCCTCAGACTGAACGACTAGGTTCCACGGCGGTGGGAGAGCAAAGTGATTTTTAAGTTCCGGGCAGCTGCTGAAGGTATTAAAAACAAAAAATTTCCATGGAGAAGCGCGAGGATTTAAAGAGTTGTCAAAGAAGGAATAAGGGGCCTCAGCCGCGTGAAGGAAAAGGCCATAAACCCGAGGACCGAAGAAGCCACTGCTGCGCGTGTGCGAGCCGGGGGCGCGTCTGGGCGTGGCCGCGCGGTCTGGAGCTCAGCTCGCTAGGTTGCGGCTACCCGGCCAATCGCGAAAGCGCGTTTGACTGGCTGTCTGGGAAGGGGGGCTTGGCGTGGGGTTAAGCTAACCGGTGTGTGCCGGCAGTCTTGGGATGGTGAAACCAAAGATAGGGAATTCTTCGACTCAGTAAGGTGCACGTAGGTGGGAGAACTTAGTTTAAGGAACAAAAAGTTAGGAAATGGGTTTCGTTTTCTTGAATCGTGCGTGTAGCAGTCTAATGGGCTCTGGCCAGTGTTCATTTCACGGAATTGGCGGCCTCTAAGGAGATACACCCTAATGAATATGAATAATTATATAGATAAATCGATCGATCGATAGATCTTCATATATTTAATTCTAATAACGACCCTAAGGGGTATACTCCTTCCCATCTTACCTTTAAGGACATTGATGTAAAAGGAAGTGTAAGTCGCACAGCTAGTAAATGACAAAGCTGAGATTCCACCCTGCTAGTGTAACTGGGCATTATACTTCAATCCACTATCCTGTCTGGTTTCTGAATGGAGTTAAGGCAGAGATCATCCCAAGAAGTGAATCAGAAATGTCTCCCTCACTCCATACAGTGAGGGCCTTAAGGATTCTAGAGAGAGGTATTCTCTACAGTCTGCTACATTGTGCACAGGGGCTGGAGACCTAAGGACCCTCTGCCTGCTCTTTATTTGCCTCTTAATTAGGTGTTTAAAATATAACAGTAAACAATACAGCAAACTTTTGCTTTCATGCAGCATTGTTTGAGAAGCAGGGGAGGGACAGACTTCAATAAAAACTAGAAAAAGCATGGGAAAACGCGAAAATGTCAGTTAATGCAGAGCCAGACCTTGATGGCCCGGTATGTTTGTTTGGAGTCTTGTTTATCCCGAGAGTAATTGGAAACTGACAGATTTTTCTAGTAGGGGGGTGTGTGTGTGTGTGTGTAATGATTAAATTTTGGATATGAAAATTTATCTTTGGTTGCAGTGTGAAAAATATAGTGGAAGCCAGAAGACAGTTGGGCTACTACAATAGCCCAGGTAAAAAAAGAAAACAAAAACAAAACATTGCTTGAAATAGTTTGGTAACAGTGGATACAGAGAGAAGAATCTGGAACTGAAATATATTTGGGAAGTAGAATTGATAGAGTTGTAGATGAAGAAAAGTAGTTAAGGATAGTTCTGGGTTTTCAGCTTGAGCCCCAAACTGTTCACCATCTAGGTGGATGGTGATGATGTCATGTTTTGAGCATGAGAACAGGGACTAAAGTGTAGCTAGATTAGGGACTTCAGGGAAGGGTGGGAAAGGGAGGAACACATATTAAATTTAAGGTACCTAGTCAATATCCATGTTTCAAGTAGGCAATTGGATGTAAATTTAGTATTCTAGAGAAATATCAACACAAGATGCACATACAGCATCAACACATATAATATTTACCAAGGGATGAGAGATAGTGTAGGCAGGGAGAGAGAGGCCCAGTATTGATCTATGGGGCATGTCAGTGTTGGGAAATGGAGGAGAGAGGAAGAACAAGATAATAATCCTTTCTCTCTTGGCACTTACATTCTAGTAGTAAAGATAGACCATAACATGTAGATAAGTAAGTTCCTTTGGAGAGTAATATGTGCTTTTGGGGGAAAAAATAGAGACAGGGTAGAGGGATAAACTGTTATTGGAGAAGGCATGCTACTTTAAACACTATCCTTTGTAGGCTTTTGTCCGTGTCTTTCACCATTATCATCTTAGTAATGATATCATCATATCTTATCCTTCTCTTGTCAATAGCTCAGGCAGATCTCATAATTTCTTAGTCACTTTCAGTTAATAGTCCCAGCGGACTCAAAATGTCAACTCTAAATTATATTCAGACCTCACTTTTTACCCTCTTCTCGTATCAGCCTTCACCTAAGAGATAGGAGGAAGATATAATTTGCTTTCATCTCTCCCACGTTTGAGTAGGAGTGGGTGTGGTCTGCTCTGTGTTGCACGTTTCTCATTTTCTTTTCTTGGATTACCACAGAGGTTCCCAAACTTTCTCAGCTCATGGTGCTTTTATTGTCTCAATAGTTTTTTTTTAACAGCATCCCTTGGTGCCTCCTCACTTCCTGTTCCACCCTGATTTTACACAGCAACAGGAAAAAACCCAGGTTTGCAAAGATTTTTAAATTCAAAAATATTTCAAGCTGGTAATTCATGTAGTGTAGTGTCCGACAGATTTTGATTATTGCCGTTTCCCTCAAATATTGAAAATATTCCATAGCAGGGGCATCTGGCTGGCTCAGTCTTGCTCTTGGGGTCATAAGTTCAAGCCCCACGTTGGGTGTGGGGATTACTTTAAAAATAAATAAATAAAAGTTAAAAATAAAATATTCCATAGCACCTCTGTGATGTAGTTGGTGCACCTGGAACACCGCAGCACACAGTTTGAGAACTGTGGCTCTAACTACTTTTTGGTTTTGATTTTCTTAATTGCAAGGTAGGAGGAGGAAAGTTAGAGGTGGGGAGTATCTTACTTCATTGACCAAATGTTGGTTCTCTATCTCACTCTGATTCTCTCTGGTCCATGTTGATGGACGCTCATATTCATCAATTCCCCCTCTATCACTGAGTACCTTTTCAGGCAAGAGTAGCTTCCCCCTCCCCTTTGGTCTTTGGTTTACATCTCCAGTTTACCTCACTTAGCCATGTGTCTATTTGGGCATTCCTTTCAATTTCCAGACTTCCTATTTTTTCTCGTGAAGCCTGGAGAACTCCTGGGGCCTATTTTAGTATTTCTGGAAGGCCTTGGAGAACCTGAGAAAAGAATTTACTCCTTTTTTTTTTTCTGTTTTTTTTGTTGTTGTTGTTGTTTTTGTTTGTTTTTTTACTTAAGATACAATTGACATAGAACATTATATTAGTTTCAGGTATACAACATAATAATATGTTTGTATACATTACAAAATGTTCACCACAATAAGTCTAGTTTACATCCATCATCTTACACAGTTTCAATTTTTTTTCATGTGATGAGAACTTTTGAGATCTACACTCTTAGCAACTTTCAAATATGTAATACAGTACTAATAACTATAGTCACCATGCTGTACATTACATCCCCAGGATTTATTTATTTTATTACTCAAAGTTTGTATCTTTTGACTCCCTTCACCAGTTTCTCCATCTTCCATTCTTCCTCTGGCAACCACCAGTCTATTCTTTGTATCTATGAGCTGGGTTTTGTTTTGAGTCCCCATGTAAGTGAGATCAGATGGCATTTATCTTTGTCTGACTTATTTCACTGAGCAAAATGCCCTTGAGATCCATCCATTTTGCCACAGATGGCATGATTTCCTTCATTTTTATTTCTGAAAAATATTTCAAAATATTTCATTATATATCATATATTCTTTATCCATTCATTCATTCATTCATTCATTCAGGAATACATAGGTTGGGCGCCTGGGTGGCTCAGTTGGTTAAGCGACTGCCTTCGGCTCAGGTCATGATCCTAGAGTCCCGGGATGGAGTCCCACATCAGGCTCCTTGCTCAGCAGAGGGTCTGCTTCTCCCTCTGACCCTCCCCCCCTCATGTGCTCTCTCTCTCTCTCTCATTCTCTCTCTCAAATAAATAAATAAAATCTTAAAAAAAAAAAAAAGAATACATAGGTTGTTTAGTCTATATCTTGGCTACTGTAAATAATGCTGCAGTGGAGGTGGGGGTACATGTATCTTTTTGAGTTAGTTTTCTTCAGCTAAGTACCCAGAAGTGGAATTACTGGATCATATGGTAGTTCTATCTTTAATTTTTTGAGGAGCCCCCATACTGTTTTCCATAGTGGCCAACAGTGCACAGGGGTCCCCTTTTCTTCACGTCCTTGCCAACAATTTCTCTTTTCTTTCTTTCTTTCTTTCTTTCTTTCTTTCTTTCTTTCTTTCTTT